>NW_026889766.1:3857500-3917500 GCF_033153115.1 Saccostrea echinata
GAAAGTATTAGAAAAAAAATCCTGAAAATTTAAATATATATGATATGATTTGAATATATTTTTATGGAAATATGTGACTGGCTCAGTCGCATGAATTTATAAAAAGAAAAGATTCATATCAATAAATGTGAATAAATTGTTTATGAATTTTAGTTCAAGGTAGTTCAATGGGTAAGTATAAAGAAAGTAGATATTTTGATATCTACCAGTGGAAAGTATTGAAAAAAACCCCTGAAGATTAAAATATATACAATATAATTTGAATATATTATTTATGGAAATCTGTGACTGCTTCAGTCGCATGAATTTATATAAAGAAAAGATTAATATCAATAGTTGTAAATACATTGGTTTTCAATTTCAGTTCGTCGTAGTTCTGTGGGTAAGTATATAATAAAAAAAAACATGTTTTCAATTTTAAATTTAAAAAAGGGAATTTCTTGATTAACTCATTATCAAGATATGATGAAAAAAATGCCTTAATCATTTTAAAAATTTAATCACATCACGGATAAGTTAGTTATTACACTTGATAATTTCTTCGGTATACATGTAAAACTATCATTATTATTATCATCATCATCATTATCATCAATTTGACAAAGATGTATTTACATTTGATTGCATGTTTATGAAAGTTCATCATTGTCCGCATATTTTTATCCGGTATCTTTTCATCACATTCATAGAATATAAATTAAAAATCTATAATAAAGGCACGATTTGTATATTTCAAGCTATAGCATTGTGTGTACATGTAAATATACAACAATAGTGCAGGCAATATAAATTTAAGTTTTTTTTTTATGAATTGAAAGGCAAAGTCTCTAAGAGTTAGTATCCCACTAATTATCATTTAGTTAAACTTAATTGGACTTGTTAATGTTGGCACACATCGTCTTTTCCCCGAATATAGTGAGTCGTTTCCTGCTGCCGACTGACTTCAAACTACAAACTACAAATTGAAAACTTAGGTCTATTCCAATAACATATCTTTTATCATCCTTTAAAATTTCAGCTCTCTAGCTTCAATTGGTTGAGTTCCGTTGCAGACATGTCGATACTCTTAATTTCAATTTAAGGGCTTAGACTTCTACCCGGAAGTGAATTTTGTGGATTAAAACAAAAAAGGAATCATTTTTAGGTCAGAGCGCTTTCTTCTTCTGTTTTTGAAAAGAAATAGATCTAACCGTAAACAAGAAATCTCCTGCAGAAAAAAGCTAAATAATAATAAATGTGAAAAAGAAACAAAAAAATAGAAGGGTATTTCGTAGAAAACGGAAGGCCGTAATAAAAGCGAAAAAGAAACAAAAGAATAATAAAGAGGATCTTTGTTGGTGACAGAAGACCTTAATAAATTACAAGAAATCTAGAAAATATCAAAATGATTGATATGAAGAAAATTATTTTAAAAATCGTGTCAAAGTTCTTATTGAGCGTTATCTTCTAATTTTCAAAAAAAAAAAAAAAAAAAAAAAAAAAAAAAAAAAAAAAAAAAAAAAATTCAGGGCAATGCATATGATAAAATAACAATAAAAGTGAACATTAATTATCAATATTTCAAAATATTCGACGAGATGGTTTTACGGAAATGCATAATGCAATTTGATAGAAAAACAAGACTAATTTCAATGACCAAAATTTGGTCCACTGTAAATGATATTTGCACTGTGTTATTTGTTATGAATAACTCTCTTTTTAAGTTTAAAACTGCCAAAATAGGATTATTGAGCACGATCAAAATTGAGTAATTCTTTGACAATACACTAATATATACCTGTAGCTATATCTCTAGCAAATGGCGCTTAAACGAAATAAAATTTAAACGTTCAAATATATTTTTATTTTATGATTTTAGTACCAAATTGCAATACACTGCTTCGTTAGAGAGAAATCGATTTCAGAAGACAGGTAAAAAAGCGAAAAAAAGTTGACATTGAAAGACGCCACGAAGCATCGAGTAGCGATAAAATATTGTTCTGCACTCTGGAAACCTCTAAAAATCACTGCAATTGCTGGAGAAATATTGCAGGAAATATATCAGAAGTGAATTGTGAATTTGTATATTAATGGTAAAGAGAGTGTTTGAGTGGTAAAGAATTCGAATCGGACGATGTGCAGTCTGTGGGGAAACAAATTTACATTATAGATTTGATCAAAAGACATAGTAACGTCATGGAAATTGAAATATTTACTAAAGAGTTCCAAAAACTGACAAAGTAACGTATATTACTGGAACAATTGTTAGCAAACTATGTATCAAGTATTATGGAGACCTTTTGAATGAGTTAATAAGGCGCTGGATACCGTGTGAGAAATGTCGAGGGAGAGTAATCGTGAGTAACATTCATGACGTTGGTGTAACGTTACAATGTGGTTCAGAGTGCTTTGTGGTGACAAAAGAGATTTTCTCAGTTACACTCAGGTAGGAAAAACGTCATACATGTATTTGAGGTTGCGCCGCCTGGGCATACCATTGCTTACAAAAACATTAACAATTTATTAAATAATAAAACGTATGATTTATGGTTTATTCTATAGAAAGAAAAGATGATGCTAACTAAATATCTGAAAATTCATTGATGTACCAAAAGCGGTTTTAATTTTATGGCGCTAGTCCACGAACTTTTTGATAACCCCTCGTATATCAGGGTTCTCCATCATTTAAAATTTTACAGTGGCGCAAGTCTATGTGTTAATGTTCGCGACTGATTTCGCAAAAAATCAGGTAATAAATTTAAAAAAAAAAAACACAATCCTTCAGAATTAATAGTTTAATACACAAATGGGTATAAAAAAAATTGCAAATTTGAAAAATAAATTTAATGAATTTTTTCAAACAATCAATAGATTTCGAGTAAATACGCTGTTAAACAAAAATTAGAATGCTTCCAATATAGTACATATAGAATATCACACTGCTGTTTTGATCTCGGCCCTGGTATCAACCTGAGCGGTTGGTATCGGCCCAAGCCCGGAGGGCGCGGGCCGAGACCCTCCGAGGGCTGATACCAGGGACGACATCAAAACAGTGGTGTGATGTTGTTTATATCATATATCTAAAACCAATAGGTAAAGATGTTGCTTGACAAAGGTAATTAATCATGTAAAGTGAGGATTTGTCTGATTTGGTCATTAAATAGATGAGTCTTGGTGTTTTAAAACATGTAACAATCAAGGGCACATTAAATTGCTAAGATTTAAAGGTCCCAAACTTTTGATAACTCTACTTTCACTTTGGATCGAACCGGATTACATGTTTAACAAATCGTTACAGGTCTGAGATATAAAGTAACTGTTTGTTTTGCTTAGGATATGTATGAAAATAAATAATGACACAAAAAAAAAAACTTGATATTGTCTTACTGTCAAAGCAAATTAACGTCCATTTCTGTTCAAAACATACAACTCTCAGTAAACAAGAGTTACCTCTCTTACGTCACAACTACCATCATTTGGCGCACTTTTTAAAAACAATTTTCTCAATATTGTAGCATAAATAAATAATTCTTAAAGATTCAGGACTAGTTTTAGTATACAAAATATTTATCTTTAACACTTTAATGTAAATTTTACTCTTAATTCACACAAATTAAACAGAAATAATGGATCGAAATTTGAGGGCGAGACAGCCCCTTGACAACGGGCTGAGACAGAGATATCTCAGCCCTGAGGGCGAGATAGCCCTAGTTCCAAGAGGCTGTCTCACCTAGTCCGAAACACCTGTATCAGAGCTGATACACTACTAGGTATATGATAGTGTGAAATATCACCCCCTCACCAACCTACGTTTAAAAAATACAAATAAAATGTAAAAATAAAAAAAAAACAATTATCTCATGGAATCGGAAAATTTTTACAACTAATTACATCAATGTTTAGGTTTTTAACCATTTAAAAAATGTTTACAAAAGTAAAGTGTTCCTTAAAGGTTAGAGGACGTAGGTAGGTCAAGGCTTCCCATAGAAGATCACAGTGCACTCTGTGCCTTCACTTCTCTGAACTACCAAAATATGACGTCATAATGGAAAATGACGTCAAGTCAATGCCAACTTGAAATATTATGACGGGGAGAGTGTCATGAATTTTACACTTTATTTCAAACTGCATGTAAAATGCTATGAAGCTTTCGCAAAATTCACGGGTCGTTAGAAGGTTTTTAGGTCTTAAATGTCTGAATATTTTAAAAATACATCGCTTACGTACCCTTGATTAAAATTCAGCATTTTCAAAATGCTTACGAAAAATATACTTTTGAAATGTACTCTGTTTTATACCCGTGGTTTGAGGTAGAATTTATTTTGTGTGTATAAAAGAGTCTGGCGCAGGTGATTAATGAGGATTAATCTGAGATTTTTTGTGGAAATCTGTAAGAAGAGGTTGTTCTGTAACTGAATCTTGCTTGGGAAAAATGTGTGATGGCTTTGTTTTAATACAGATGACGATATTGTTTGGAAAATATCCTCAAATTTGTAGGTAAGTTGAATTCCTCACGAAATATTCTGTACCCAAGTAATACTATGACTTTTCACAAGCACATTTCGGGTACACAAGGAAACGATGAGTTTATTTATATAACAAAATGTTAATAATTATTGTGTTAATCAGCTGCGCCGAAGCGATTTATGTGAAGCACTTCAAAAAATTATATCTGACCGTCACGTGATCAACAAAGTCATGTGATATCGTAAAAAAGCATGTTAAAATAAAGCCGAGGGAACCCTCTATATAAATTGTAAGTAATAAAGTACAATACTTTTGAATTAAAACCAAAACCGACCTCTCAATGAAATATTATGTTTTGAGCGCATTTTAAAGCTTCGGAAAGCCTTAACATAGCTGCGGATATTCACACAATTAAACCTTCAGCTATATGTTCTCTGTTGACTGAAGAATCTTAAAACTTATGAAGTAAAACATTAGCACTTTAGAGTCATGAAATACGATTTTAATGGATCAATCATAATTGTTTTTAACATCACATAACTACATGATCACAGAACACGTACGATATTGGCTCACAGTGTCAATGAAATTTCAGAGATGTAGTAATCTGTAGTAAAGCTATGAACCGGTTATTAATATGCATTAATTGACTGGGTTCGAGGGCAACATGCGTTTTGTGAGACCCAAGAACCAAACTGTTTGCCTTGGGCCGTTATGCCAAAGGCAAACAGTTTGGATCGAGGGATCGACAAAACACATTTTGCCCGAGAACACAGTTAATAAATGTTTTGTTATACCTTTTAGTTAATATTTTAACATAACATGATGTAAATTTTGTTTACCCGCACTACTGTTAAAACTTTGTCAATTCGTAAAGTTCTGTCGAACGCCTGCAAATGCAAATAAGATGACCCCGCCCACACTGTGACATAAGCGGTCCAACATCTCATCGACAGGTCCAATATCTAGCTCTGCGGTCAAATATATTTTTTTTAATGACCGCTCAGTTAAACATTGGAAATGGTATAGAGTTATATAGGAAACAATTTTTGAAGGTCTAAAAATTGTTATTATAAGTTCATTTCATGACCGGGAAGCTTGAATACTGTTCTTTATCTCCATATATTTCAAAGTAGACAGTGATTCCTTCAATATTTTATGAATAACTTAAACAAACAAAATATTTTTATCATCATCATCACCATCATCATCACCACCATTATTAATATCTAACTGCAAATTGCGTTACAATATGCATAATAAAAGGTAGGCTTATACAAGTATTTTCACCGGCGACGATATGTAAAAGAGCGATGTTTTTTTTAACTTTATGACGGCAATAAATGCAGTGCCGATGACAGTATGTACAGTATGACAATAAGGACGATCAAAACGTTACTCAATCGATTTTTCTTTTCAGTACATTTTACGGAGATAAAGTATATTTCAATCATTATTTTAACCCATCACATATCTATTTTAGTTCTTCCATGGAAAAAATTGTGTAAGTATGCAGCGATTGTTTTCTTATTTATTGTCCAGTAAAAAGGGTTGTGCTGATCACAATTTACTAGAATGCGAATGAAACGAATAATGACTGTAGTTATTCATAAATACTAATAATTAATGATAAGACGATTGTTTTTATTGCACTTTCGAAGAGTTATTTTCCAAATAAAAGCTTTTTTTGTACTCAATAAATAGATATTTTCATATGTAGCAGTGGAAAGTATTGAAAAAAAAAATCCTGAAAATTTAAATATATACGATATGATTTGAATATATTTTTATGGAAATATGTGACTGGCTCAGTAGCATGAATTTATAAAAAGAAAAGATTCATATCAATAAATGTGAATACATTGTTTATAAATTTCAGTTCAAGGTAATTCAAAAGGTAAGTATAAAGAAAGTAGATATTTTGATATCTACCAGTGAAAAGTATTGCAAAAAATAAATAAATAAATAAATAAATAAATAAAAAATCAAAAAAAAAAAAAAAAAAAAAAAAAAAATCCCGAAAATAAATATACATACGATATAATTTTAATACATCTTTTATGGAAATTTATGACTGGTTCAATCGCATTATTTATATAAAGAAAAGATTCATATCAAAAACTGTAAATACATTGTTTATAAATTTCAGTTCATTGTAGTATAGGGGGTAAGTATTTAGTAAGAAGCTATTTTGAAATCTAGCAGTGGAAAGTATTGAAAAAAAACCCTGAAAATTAAAATATATACAATATAATTTGAATATATTATTTATGGAAATCTGTGACTGGTTCAGTCGCATGAATTTATATAAAAAAAGATTCATATCAATAGCTGTAAATACATTGGTTTTAAATTTCAGTTCGTCGTCGTTCTGTGGGTAAGTATATAATAAAGAAAAAAAACTTGTTTTCATTGTTATATTGAAAAAGGAAATTTCTTGATTAACTCATTATCAGAATATGATGAAAAAAAATGCCTTAAACATTTTAAAAATTTAATCACATCACGGATAAGTTAGTTATTACACTTGATAATTTCTTCGGTATACATGTAAAACTATCATTATTATTATCATCATCATCATTATCATCAATTTGACAAAGATGTATTTACATTTGATTGCATGTTTATGAAAGTTCATCATTGTCCGCATATTTTTATCCGGTATCTTTTCATCATATTCATAGAATATAAATTAAAAATCTGTAATAAACGCATGATTTGTATATTTCAAGCTATAGCATTGTGTGTACATGTAAATATACAACAATAGTGCAGGCAATATAAATTTAAGTTTTTTTTTTATGAATTGAAAGGCAAAAGCTCTAAGAGTTAGTATCCCACTAATTATCATTTAGTTAAACTTAATTGGACTTGTCAATGTTGGCACACATCGTCTTTTCCCCGAATATAGTGAGTCGTTTCCTGCTGCCGACTGACTTCAAACTACAAACTACAAATTGAAAACTTAGATCTAATCCAATAACATATCTTTTATCATCCTTTAAAATTTCAGCTCTCTAGCTTCAATTGGTTGAGTTCCGTTGCAGACATGTCGATACTCTTAATTTCAATTTAAGGGCTTAGACTTCTACCCGGAAGTGAATTTTGTGGATTAAAACAAAAAAGGAATCATCTTTAGGTCAGAGCGCTTTCTTCTTCTGTTTTTGAAAAGAAATAGATCTAACCGTAAACAAGAAATCTCCTGCAGAAAAAAGCTAAATAATAATAAATGTGAAAAAGAAACAAAAAAATAGAAGGGTATTTCGTAGAAAACGGAAGGCCGTAATAAAAGCGAAAAAGAAACAAAAGAATAATAAAGAGGATCTTTGTTGGTGACAGAAGACCTTAATAAATTACAAGAAATCTAGAAAATATCAGAATGATTGATATGAAGAAAATTATTTTAAAAATCGTGTCAAAGTTCTTATTGAGCGTTATCTTCTAATTTTCAAAAAAAAAAAAAAAAAAAAAAAAAAAAAAAAAATTCAGGGCAATGCATATGATAAAATAACAATAAAAGTGAACATTAATTATCAATATTTCAAAATATTCGACGAGATGGTTTTACGGAAAGGCATAGTTCAATCTGATAGAAAAACAAGACTAATTTCAATGACCAAAATTTGGTCCACTGTAAATGATATTTGCACTGTGTTATTTGTTATGAATAACTCTCTTTTTAAGTTTAAAACTGCCAAAATAGGATTATTGAGCACGATCAAAATTGAGTAATTCTTTGACAATACACTAATATATACCTGTAGCTATATCTCTAGCAAATGGCGCTTAAACGAAATAAAATTTAAACGTTCAAATATATTTTTATTTTATGATTTTAGTACCAAATTGCAATACACTGCTTCGTTAGAGAGAAATCGATTTCAGAAGACAGGTAAAAAAGCGAAAAAAAGTTGACATTGAAAGACGCCACGAAGCATCGAGTAGCGATAAAATATTGTTCTGCACTCTGGAAACCTCTAAAAATCACTGCAATTGCTGGAGAAATATTGCAGGAAATATATCAGAAGTGAATTGTGAATTTGTATATTAATGGTAAAGAGAGTGTTAGAGTGGTAAAGAATTCGAATCGGACGATGTGCAGTCTGTGGGGAAACAAATTTACATTATAGATTTGATCAAAAGACATAGTAACGACATGGAAATTGAAATATTTACTAAAGAGTTCCAAAAACTGACAAAGTAACGTATATTACTGGAACAATTGTTAGCAAACTATGTATCAAGTATTATGGAGACCTTTTGAATGAGTTAATAAGGCGCTGGATACCGTGTGAGAAATGTCGAGGGAGAGTAATCGTGAGTAACATTCATGACGTTGGTGTAACGTTACAATGTGGTTCAGAGTGCTTTGTGGTGACAAAAGAGATTTTCTCAGTTACACTCAGGTAGGAAAAACGTCATACATGTATTTGAGGTTGCGCCGCCAGGGCATACCATTGCTTACAAAACATAAACAATTTATTAAATAATAAAACGTATGATTTATGGTTTATTCTATAAAAAGAAAAGATGATGCCAACTAAATATTTGAAAATTCATTGATGTACCAAAAGCGGTTTTAAAATGGCGCTAGTCCACGAACTTTTTGATAACCCCTCGTATATCAGGGTTCTCCATCATTTAAAATTTTACAGTGGCGCAAGTCTATGTGTTAATGTTCGCGACTGATTTCGCAAAAAATCAGGTAATAAATTTAAAAAAAAAACCACAATCCTTCAGAATTAATAGTTTAATACACAAATGGGTATAAAAAAATTGCAAATTTGAAAAATAAATTTAATGAATTTTTTCAAACAATCAATAGATTTCGAGTAAATACGCTGTTAAACAAAAATTAGAATGCTTCCAATATAGTACATATAGAATATCACACTGCTGTTTTGATCTCGGCCCTGGTATCAACCTGAGCGGTTGGTATCGGCCCAAGCCCGGAGGGCGCGGGCCGAGACCCTCCGAGGGCTGATACCAGGGACGACATCAAAACAGTGGTGTGATGTTGTTTATATCATATATCTAAAACCAATAGGTAAAGATGTTGCTTGACAAAGGTAATTAATCATGTAAAGTGAGGATTTGTCTGATTTGGTCATTAAATAGATGAGTCTTGGTGTTTTAAAACATGTAACAATCAAGGGCACATTAAATTGCTAAGATTTAAAGGTCCCAAACTTTTGATAACTCTACTTTCACTTTGGATCGAACCGGGTTACATGTTTAACAAATCGTTACAGGTCTGAGATATAAAGTAACTGTTTGTTTTGCTTAGGATATGTATGAAAATAAATAATGACACAAAAAAAAACAACTTGATATTGTCTTACTGTCAAAGCAAATTAACGTCCATTTCTGTTCAAAACATACAACTCTCAGTAAACAAGAGTTACCTCTCTTACGTCACAACTACCATCATTTGGCGCACTTTTTAAAAACAATTTTCTCAATATTGTAGCATAAATAAATAATTCTTAAAGATTCAGGACTAGTTTTAGTATACAAAATATTTATCTTTAACACTTTAATATAAATTTTACTCTTAATTCACACAAATTAAACAGAAATAATGGATCGAAATTTAAGGGCGAGACAGCCCCTTGACAACGGGCTGAGACAGAGATATCTCAGCCCTGAGGGCGAGACAGCCCTAGTTCCAAGAGGCTTTCCACCTAGTCCGAAACACCTGTATCAGAGCTGATACACTACTAGGTATATGATAGTGTGAAATATCACCCCCTCACCAACCTACGTTTAAAAAATACAAATAAAATGTAAAAATAAAAAAAACAATTATCTCATGGAATCGGAAAATTTTTACAACTAATTACATCAATGTTTAGGTATTTAACCATTTAAAAAATGTTTACAAAAGTAAAGTGTTCCTTAAAGGTTAGAGGACGTAGGTAGGTCAAGGCTTCCCATAGAAGATCACAGTGCACTCTGTGCCTTCACTTCTCTGAACTACCAAAATATGACGTCATAATGGAAAATGACGTCAAGTCAATGCCAACTTGAAATATTATGACGGGGAGAGTGTCATGAATTTTACACTTTATTTCAAACTGCATGTAAAATGCTATGAAGCTTTTGCAAAATTCACGGGTCGTTAAAGGTTTTTAGGTCTTAAATGTCTGAATATTTTAGAAATACATCGCTTACGTACCCTTGATTAAAATTCAGCATTTTCAAAATGCTTACGAAAAATATACTTTTGAAATGTACTCTGTTTTATACCCGTGGTTTGAGGTAGAATTTATTTTGTGTGTATAAAAGAGTCTGGCGCAGGTGATTAATGAGGATTAATCTGAGATTTTTTGTGGAAATCTGTAAGAAGAGGTTGTTCTGTAACTGAATCTTGCTTGGGAAAAATGTGTGATGGCTTTGTTTTAATACAGATGACGATATTGTTTGGAAAATATCCTCAAATTTGTAGGTAAGTTGAATTCCTCACGAAATATTCTGTACCCAAGTAATACTATGACTTTTCACAAGCACATTTCGGGTACACAAGGAAACGATGAGTTTATTTATATAACAAAATGTTAATAATTATTGTGTTAATCAGCTGCGCCGAAGCGATTTATGTGAAGCACTTCAAAAAATTATATCTGACCGTCACGTGATCAACAAAGTCATGTGATATCGTAAAAAAGCATGTTAAAATAAAGCCGAGGGAACCCTCTATATAAATTGTAAGTAATAAAGTACAATACTTTTGAATTAAAACCAAAACCGACCTCTCAATGAAATATTATGTTTTGAGCGCATTTTAAAGCTTCGGAAAGCCTTAACATAGCTGCGGATATTCACACAATTAAACCTTCAGCTATATGTTCTCTGTTGACTGAAGAATCTTAAAACTTATGAAGTAAAACATTAGCACTTTAGAGTCATGAAATACGATTTTAATGGATCAATCATAATTGTTTTTAACATCACATAACTACATGATCACAGAACACGTACGATATTGGCTCACAGTGTCAATGAAATTTCAGAGATGTAGTAATCTGTAGTAAAGCTATGAACCGGTTATTAATATGCATTAATTGACTGGGTTCGAGGGCAACATGCGTTTTGTGAGACCCAAGAACCAAACTGTTTGCCTTGGGCCGTTATGCCAAAGGCAAACAGTTTGGATCGAGGGATCGACAAAACACATTTTGCCCGAGAACACAGTTAATAAATGTTTTGTTATACCTTTTAGTTAATATTTTAACATAACATGATGTAAATTTTGTTTACCCGCACTACTGTTAAAACTTTGTCAATTCGTAAAGTTCTGTCGAACGCCAGCAAATGCAAATAAGATGACCCCGCCCACACTGTGACATAAGCGGTCCAACATCTCATCGACAGGTCCAATATCTAGCTCTGCGGTCAAATATATTTTTTTTAATGACCGCTCAGTTAAACATTGGAAATGGTATAGAGTTATATAGGAAACAATTTTTGAAGGTCTAAAAATTGTTATTATAAGTTCATTTCATGACCGGGAAGCTTGAATACTGTTCTTTATCTCCATATATTTCAAAGTAGACAGTGATTCCTTCAATATTTTATGAATAACTTAAACAAACAAAATATTTTTATCATCATCATCACCATCATCATCACCACCATTATTAATATCTAACTGCAAATTGCGTTACAATATGCATAATAAAAGGTAGGCTTATACAAGTATTTTCACCGGCGACGATATGTAAAAGAGCGATGTTTTTTTTAACTTTATGACGGCAATAAATGCAGTGCCGATGACAGTATGTACAGTATGACAATAAGGACGATCAAAACGTTACTCAATCGATTTTTCTTTTCAGTACATTTTACGGAGATAAAGTATATTTCAATCATTATTTTAACCCATCACATATCTATTTTAGTTCTTCCATGGAAAAAATTGTGTAAGTATGCAGCGATTGTTTTCTTATTTATTGTCCAGTAAAAAGGGTTGTGCTGATCACAATTTACTAGAATGCGAATGAAACGAATAATGACTGTAGTTATTCATAAATACTAATAATTAATGATAAGACGATTGTTTTTATTGCACTTTCGAAGAGTTATTTTCCAAATAAAAGCTTTTTTTGTACTCAATAAATAGATATTTTCATATGTAGCAGTGGAAAGTATTGAAAAAAAAAATCCTGAAAATTTAAATATATACGATATGATTTGAATATATTTTTATGGAAATATGTGACTGGCTCAGTAGCATGAATTTATAAAAAGAAAAGATTCATATCAATAAATGTGAATACATTGTTTATAAATTTCAGTTCAAGGTAATTCAAAAGGTAAGTATAAAGAAAGTAGATATTTTGATATCTACCAGTGAAAAGTATTGCAAAAAATAAATAAATAAATAAATAAATAAATAAAAAATCAAAAAAAAAAAAAAAAAAAAAAAAAAAAAAAAATCCCGAAAATAAATATACATACGATATAATTTTAATACATCTTTTATGGAAATTTATGACTGGTTCAATCGCATTATTTATATAAAGAAAAGATTCATATCAAAAACTGTAAATACATTGTTTATAAATTTCAGTTCATTGTAGTATAGGGGGTAAGTATTTAGTAAGAAGCTATTTTGAAATCTAGCAGTGGAAAGTATTGAAAAAAAAACCCTGAAAATTAAAATATATACAATATAATTTGAATATATTATTTATGGAAATCTGTGACTGGTTCAGTCGCATGAATTTATATAAAAAAAGATTCATATCAATAGCTGTAAATACATTGGTTTTAAATTTCAGTTCGTCGTCGTTCTGTGGGTAAGTATATAATAAAGAAAAAAAACTTGTTTTCATTGTTATATTGAAAAAGGAAATTTCTTGATTAACTCATTATCAGAATATGATGAAAAAAAATGCCTTAAACATTTTAAAAATTTAATCACATCACGGATAAGTTAGTTATTACACTTGATAATTTCTTCGGTATACATGTAAAACTATCATTATTATTATCATCATCATCATTATCATCAATTTGACAAAGATGTATTTACATTTGATTGCATGTTTATGAAAGTTCATCATTGTCCGCATATTTTTATCCGGTATCTTTTCATCATATTCATAGAATATAAATTAAAAATCTGTAATAAACGCATGATTTGTATATTTCAAGCTATAGCATTGTGTGTACATGTAAATATACAACAATAGTGCAGGCAATATAAATTTAAGTTTTTTTTTTATGAATTGAAAGGCAAAAGCTCTAAGAGTTAGTATCCCACTAATTATCATTTAGTTAAACTTAATTGGACTTGTTAATGTTGGCACACATCGTCTTTTCCCCGATTATAGTGAGTCGTTTTCTGCTGCCGACTGACTTCAAACTACAAACTACAAATTGAAAACTTAGGTCTAATCCAATAACATATCTTTTATCATCCTTTAAAATTTCAGCTCTCTAGCTTCAATTGGTTGAGTTCCGTTGCAGACAAGTCGATACTCTTAATTTCAATTTAAGGGCTTAGACTTCTACCCGGAAGTGAATTTTGTGGATTAAAACAAAAAAAGGAATCATCTTTAGGTCAGATCAGAGCGCTTTCTTCTTCTGTTTTTGAAAAGAAATAGATCTAACCGTAAACAAGAAATCTCCTGCAGAAAAAAGCTAAATAATAATAAATGTGAAAAAGAAACAAAAAAATAGAAGGGTATTTCGTTGAAAACGGAAGGCCATAATAAAAGCGAAGAAGAAACAAAAGAATAATAAAAAGGGTCTTTGTTGATGACAGAAGACCTTAATAAATTACAAGAAATCTAGAAAATATCAAAATGATTGATATGAAGAAAATTATTTTAAAAATCGTGTCAAAGTTCTTATTGAGCGTTATCTTTTAATTTCCAAAAAAAAAAAAAAAAAAAAAAAAAAAAAAAAAAAAAAAAATTCAGGGCAATGCATATGATAAAATAACAATAAAAGTGAACATTAATTATCAATATTTCAAAATATTCGACGAGATGGTTTTACGGAAAGGCATAATTCAATCTGATAGAAAAACAAGACTAATTTCGTGACAAATTGTATGATGTTTGCTGACGATGGTTTGACTGAAGCATGAATGAAACAAAAAAAGTTTCTCATTATAAAAATACTTGCTAGAAAGGAAGTATTATTCTTAAGAAATTCAAATATCCACCCCTTTTCTGGGTTACTCTCTGCTTCTGACATTTGTTTAAAATATGACGTTTATCTCAATTTTTTGGAGACATTTCTCTCGACAAACGTGCATTTCTTCGATATAAAAGTTACTGGACGTAATAATAATTATAATTTTCGCATGAAAAGGGTAATATTACGAGAGTAGTACTAAATTCTGTAACGAACAGATGGTATAGGGTAATTAGCTGTGGGTCGCTGTTGGTTTTCTGGTCACGGATCAGATTGAGATATGTTACATATCATAAACAATGACCAAAATTTGGTCCACTTTAAATGATATTTGCACTGTGTTATTTGTTATGAATCACTCTCTTTTTAAGTTTAAAACTGCCAAAATAGGATTATTGAGCACGATCAAAATTGAGTAATTCTTTGACAATAGACTAATATATACCAGTAGCTATATCTCTAGCAAATGGCGCTTAAACGAAATAAAATCTAAACGTTCAAATATATTTCTATTTTATGATTTTAGTACCAAATTGCAATACACTGCTAGAAAATTATTTTAAAAATCGTGTCAAAGTTCTTATTGAGCGTTATCTTCTAATTTTCAAAAAAAAAAAAAAAAAAAAAAAAAAAAAAAAAAAAAAAAAAATTCAGGGCAATGCATATGATAAAATAACAATAAAAGTGAACATTAATTATCAATATTTCAAAATATTCGACGAGATGGTTTTACGGAAAAGCATAGTTCAATCTGATAGAAAAACAAGACTAATTTCAATGACCAGAATTTGGTCCACTGTAAATGATATTTGCACTGTGTTATTTGTTATGAATAACTCTCTTTTTAAGTTTAAAACTGCCAAAATAGGATTATTGAGCACGATCAAAATTGAGTAATTCTTTGACAATACACTAATATATACCTGTAGCTATATCTCTAGCAAATGGCGCTTAAACGAAATAAAATTTAAACGTTCAAATATATTTTTATTTTATGATTTTAGTACCAAATTGCAATACACTGCTTCGTTAGAGAGAAATCGATTTCAGAAGACAGGTAAAAAAGCGAAAAAAAGTTGACATTGAAAGACGCCACGAAGCATCGAGTAGCGATATAATATTGTTCTGCACTCTGGAAACCTCTAAAAATCTCTGCAATTGCTGGAGAAAGCAGGAAATATATCAGAAGTGAATCGTGAATTTGTATATTAATGGTAAAGAGAGTGTTTGAGTGGTAAAGAATTCGAATCGGACGATGTGCAGTCTGTGGGGAAACAAATTTACATTACAGATTTGATCAAAAGACATAGTAACGTCATGGAAATTGAAATATTTACTAAAGAGTCCCAGAAACTGATAAAGTAACGTATATTACTGGAACAATTGTTAGCAAACTATGTATCAAGTATTATGGAGACCTTTTGAATGAGTTAATAAGGCGCTGGATACCGTGTGAGAAATGTCGAGGGAGAGTAATCGTGAGTAACATTCGTGACGTTGGTGTAACGTTACAATGTGGTTAAGAGTGCTTTGTGGTGACAAAACATGTAGAATTTAAAATTAACCCTTTCTCTACCGCGCATTTTACGTGATTTTGGAGACCTTTTGACATAGCATTATCAAATTATTTCTAACCTTTTCATCCAAGGAGAAAGCTAGGCATAATGCATACCATTTTGTAGGGAATTTCTTATAGATTATATTTCATAACAATTCAGATACCCAACGACTGACCTTATTAGTAGAAATGGAGGTGAAAGGTCATGTAAGTGCAAAATGTTATGGAAGTTTTCGATACTTTTTAATCTTAAAGCTAAAAATTAACAACGATGTATGTTGAAATAGGAAATTTGGAATAAACTCACAAACGAGCATTATACTGTACTATATGAATCACATAAACTTTTTTTTTCAATTCTGCATATAATGACTTTAAACGGGTTGCTTAGCAACGGGGTATTTTTCAATTTTCGTTCAGCAATTTTCGTTTTTTGCTCATCCTAGACACATTTATGCATTCCAGCACATCTTAAAGTCAAATATGAGGTCAAAAAATAAAAAAGGACATACAGCAGATAAATTGTCTAAAAGTTTGACCTCATAAGAACTATTTTTAGGAGGTCAAAGGTCAAATAAGTGCAAAAATTCCCCCAACTTTTTGAACACTTTTCAATATTTCTTGCTAAAATTTTAAACAATGGATGCTGAAATAGAAAATTCTGAATATACTCTCAAGAAGGCATCAGAACTGCAATATCAATACACAATTTTAGTTCAAATATTTGTTTAATGATCTTTAAGTGGTTGCTAAGCAACAACATTTTCAATTTTTTGGCTGTATACATTGTATGTTTGTTATCGCTCATTCTAGACACTTTGTGTGTATTCCATGATATTGTAAGTAAGATATGGGTCAAAATAATGTAAAGAACATTATAAAATTAGGTACTGACCTTGACACTTCTGATCTTAGTGGGGTCAAGGTCAGATCAGTACAGAATTCTGCCTTATATTGCAAGTATATATCAATTTTGAAATGCTGCAATCATTATGGATATATCATCTAATAGTTGACATAAAAAGTTGTGAACAACAAAATCCTCAGAGAAATTTGAAAAAATTAATTAATCTTTTTTATTTATTTTTTTCTTAACCTTTGTGACACACATTATTAGAATAATATGGTAAATATCATATGTTAATATGATAAGCATGAAGAAACTTCATGATATGGACAATGGATGGAACTTGGAATCTCTTTTTCAAATAAGTGGCTTTTGCATTACAATCCTTTCATTCATCTTATTTATGCGACATGCATTTGCTCATCTTTGCGGGCAAAGGATTCTGGTCTGATACTCTTCTCACAAACCCTTGCCTATCATGCTATCAAAAGTCAGGATTGTTTACATCACCTGATCTCGAAACACAGCTTGCATCATTTATAGAAATAAAGAACACTTATAAAAAATGAAGTATCTGAAGAAAAGTTAACAAGCAGATAGGTTTATTTGTTAGTAAGTAGCAAGTCTTTATCTGCAATATACAAAATGGAGGTTCCAGATTACATTATATGCACATAATCTTCACATTGGATGATATGCCATAGTAATTTAAAGAATGGAATGTTATCTTATGAATCATTGTTTACAAAGGTTTTTATTACTGAGATTATAGAGTCAAGAAATATCCTGAATGAAGATATCGTCATTTACTATAGCACTTGCTGATTGGTCAAATGATGTCGATAAACTCCAATCACAACCTGTGAAAAAAAATCCTGATTTTTGATAGCAAGATTGACCAAGGGTTTGTGAGAAGAATAGCAAATCCCTTCGCTGGTGAAGACTGCATTCACTAGCCATGTTTGATGAGAAACATTTGACTTGGTCTTTTAAGGCAATAATAAATTGACAATGCAAGTAATTAAAAAAAATGTTGTCAAAAATTTGAAGTACAATTTGCAAACAGGGCTTCTTGTGTTCTAATTAAAAAAAATCACAACCACAATATCAAGTAAATTAAAAAAAAAAAAAAACAGTACTTTAGTACTTTCCACCAGTGCAATTTTGTTCAAATTTATGATGCATATTTACTAGCAAATTAAATTGACAGACCCACAGGTCCTATACATTTCCTGAAAGATGTGGCTAATAAAGGTGTGGCAAAAATGACAAAAAGGTGTGGCTGAACAGTGATGTAAAAATTACATAACAGTAACTACTATATTGTATATTATCTTTCTGTTAAACAAAAACAAATCCATTTTCTTGATGCCATTAAAATAAAATGTTCGTGGATTTTTCCCCGACTTTAAATTTAACAAGAAAAAATAAACTAATTGATTTCATTACAAGATTTTTCTGGTAACAGTTCTTAAGGGGTACAATGAAGACTTGACGTCATCTTGGAGGGAAAAATAATAATAGATGGCATTGGCAATATTTAACGCAAAACTGTTTAGTCAATAAGTAGAAAATGTGATGTTTTTATCCAAATATATACAAATCCAGAAATATTGCAAGCTGAATTCTAAATCAGACTGATTTAATCTTCCACAAAATGTTGAAGACCAGAGCACTTTTACTTTGTGGACACCATTCTTTCATCAACTGTCATTTCTCTGAAAGACTGGAGGAACTTCTTTGACTTGTCCAAGACATGATCATTTTCTGTCAAGTACATGTAATCAGCTTCTACCCTGTAAAAGATTTAAATATTTTGAAACAGATTATGTGAATTTACATATATAAAATTAAGAATGCTACAATTAATACTTTGATATAATTTTCCTTTTAAAATTAAAAGTATATTTATTATGTGATTCATGTAGTTAAATGATTTGGTTAAGTCAATGTATCAGGACTAAAAAATACTCAAGCCAGTAGTAAACCATCATAATTGAATTATTGAACTAAAAGAAATAGCATACCTGGCTGTCAGGGTTATTAAGAAAAAGGACACATTAATGGACTGAAAACTGTTGCTTCAGGGCAAAATTCCTGGGGCAAGGCTGTTCATGTACATGGGAGTGTTGATATACATGTATAACCATCCAGTGAATATAATTTGACCACCCATGTATACATGTACATTACTGAAAAATTGAGAAAATGGAAATTCTAACCTGCATACTTCACGAGATTGAAAATACCACAGCAGTCTATAAAAGACAGCTTGTTCCATATGATATCCGAGCATAAATTTGAATAAATATTGTGTGTTTAAATAGTGTGTTTATATGTAGAATCATGCATCATAAATATCCTGTGTATCAAACACAAAAACACAAAAATTTACCTGTTCATTGGTCATAATAAGCACCTGTGTCCCCACATAATGGTCCTTCTAGTGCATGGTAGGGTTAGCAAGTGGGTCTTCACAGATGAAAGTACTAAAGCCTATGGTACCATGCAGCACCCTAAAAAATTCAATGTGATAGTGTTACATGTACACAACAACAACTCTCAATAATTATGCCAACTTGATTTTATTTTGAAAGGTACTTAAGGGTGGTTGTCAAAAGCATACACTACAAAAGCAACACAAAATTGGCTGAACTAGTTTCAATCTAAAATACGAAATACAAACACTGAAACAGGGTAACGCCTAACGTTATACATGAAGATCTAGTACGTGTGTACATTTTGTTTTTATTTTAGCGTGAATTAAAGCGTTTTAAAGACAGTTTTAAACTCTTTAGTCAATACTTACTCACCTCTAATACCAAAGGAAAGACCGTATTATTTGATGCATTGATGTGTTGTTCTTTGTTGTAAAATAATCATGAAAATTGACGTTCAGATCATCCATCATCATGTTGTTGTTTACTGCTACAGCGGAAACACGTGGTAATCTCGTAAATACTCTTACAGTGATGAGTCGTGTAAATGCGAGTTTTTGTGCTTGTTTCAAAGTTGTTAAATTCTGTGTCAGTAGAGATCTAATTACATTTCATATTTTAAAGAATATATATATATTAACATACAGCAATATTAACTTTGATTTTTTTTTTTCGACGTAAGGACGTTTAGGGAATGTACATTTTTTTTTATCAACATTATATTGTACATGTAATATAGATAAATAAATTCATTATATTAAAAAAAATTTACAAAAGATAGAAAGATAGTTTTATTTGTTTTTTAAACCAATTATTTTGTATTAAGCATTTATTTCATTAAAAGTATATATATAAATAGTACTTATAAAACAATATGCTGTTCCTAGTAAGACGCAACAAAATCGACCTTGACGTTAAATATTGATCGCCCCCGATTTTTTTCTACAAAAATTATGTGAAGGTCACAAATTTAAACTATCGTAATTAAATAAATACTGAGAGTAAGAAGACAAGTAAAGGCTTGTTGAAAAGAAAATTTTCTCTACTTTTACCAGCTTTATTTTGCTTTCCCTATTTCAGTACAGAAAAACACGTAAAGCTAAGCTTTATTTAAATATTACGAATAAAAACGAGAAAAAACACATAAGTGTAAGAAAATTCTTGTTTTTACAAATATTTTAAAGTAATAACAATATTTTTTACATATTTTAAAAGCAGAAGAAATGAAATATGCTTTAAGAATATATCATACTTTCTTTATTAAGTTAATCAGGGAAAAAAATGACAATCGTCGGGAAAATCGTCAATTGCTTTGGAAAATTGGGCCATTTTCAAAAAGTCGTGCATGTCTTCAAAACATAAAATCTATTCATTACCGACATTAAGACATAAAAATTTTACATAGTTTAAAAGTAGAGAAAATTTCCAAAAAGATGATATACAGTTTATATACCTTTATGCTACCATAAAATAAATACAGAGATCTTATTTTCGCGAAGTCCTGTTTTAACGCGCCACCGGTCAAATTGACCGGTGTGGAAGTGAAGGGGTTAAGGAACATGCCTTCTATATCATCAAATGGAATGAAACCTCACACAACGGTAAAATTAGTGATTTTGCACTTGAAAATGTGTTGATCATATACATCTTGTAAAAATAATATCATGAAGAGCGATATTGTCTATGTATTTTTTGAATGACCCTTGTATACTGACTGAAAATGTTTTTATTCAAGAAAGGCGTGTGTATTTGTAAAATTATCATCTATTTCACATTTAAACTGCTTCATCCGGTCATGTTGCGCATATTATGGATTCTCAGCTTTGGACCTTCTCATATTGTATACCAAATTGGATACAACACGTAACACAATGTAGAGACCACTCGAATGGACTCGATGCTAGGGACATCTTTCTTTGGAAGCATTCCAGGCATGTTTTCCTGGGGTGTGCTGAATTTGGTTTGCATTGTGTCATAATTTCGTTTGTGATTCTCAAAACTTCGAACCATTTTACATTTTGCTTTCTCATGGAAAACCTCTCAGTTGGTTCTCATCTCATCGACGAAAGGATGGTCCATGTAACTTTAATATCAGTTTATTCTTTAATATTCTTTGTTTTTGTAGCTGAGTTTTGTTCAAACTTGCTTCTAATCATCCTTAAAAAAGGGTATGCAAGTCTGTTCAGTTCAAGGGTCACGCCCCCTTTCAAGCGAAGATGAACGAGAAAAAGAGAAACTGTGATGTCTAAATTAAAACAACTCTTCACAAGAACCACTGGGCCAAACAAATAAGATTTATTTTATGCTTTTTTTTCAAGTTTTGCTATCAAAGTATAAGAAATTCGATGTAACTTTGTTGGTTTGGTTTAGAGATATTCTTTTCTTACGATATATCCCGGTGAGCTTGAGATAAAAGACACCACCGTGTCTGACACATCAGTTTCATTTTTGGATATTTTGCTTGAAAAAGACGTTAATAGTAATCTAACAACCAAGCTTTATGATAAACGTCATGACTTTAACTTTTCAATTGTCAACTTCCCTTACTTATGAAGCAATATACCTTCATCACCTGCATACGGGTTTTATATCCCTCAGTTGATTCGATACGCAAGAGCATGCTCTACGTATGTACAATTTCTAAAACGAGGTAAATTATTGACAAACAAATTAATGAAACAAGAATATCAGCAGTCTCGTTTAAAGTCATCATTTCGTAAGTTCTATGGTCGATACAATGACCTTGTCAGCAAATACAATTTATCATTGAGTCAAATGCTGACGGACGTTTTTCATACTAATTGTTAGGCCATTATTTACACACTGAATTGTCGACGAATTTTTCCGTTATTTCCCGATCATGATAAGGAGCACATGGCGGGTGTGCCCGGTTGGCAGGGGATACTCACTCCTCCATGGCACCTGATCCCACCTCTGATGTTTTGGAGGTCCGTGTTTGCTCTGCTCCTATTTTGTAATGTTTAATGGACTTTTGAGCTTGAATACTGTTCGTTATCTCCATATATTTCACTTAAGATGTTAAAATAAAAGGATTGGACTCACGTTCTTAAATTAACATTTTCCTTTCCTTAGCTTTGTTACTGAAAGCAACAAACTTACGTAGAACACATGTTTCTTTACAGCGTTATACCCCTTGCCCTCTCCAGAATTAACCAAGGAAGGTAATTTTATTACTTTATAAATTGCTTTTTTTCACTTAAGAAAGAATATTTTGCTATTTTTGATTCAGAAAATATTAATAAAATCATCTTCTAAATTATTTTAGGCAAAATAATAATAATAATAAAAGCTTGATTCAAATCATGAAAGGACATTTTTGATCTATTTTTGGAGAGTGTTAAACATTAGTTTGTTATTATCGTCATCATAGTATTTTAATGACTGAAACACTGACGTTGATCATAATGATGACTAACATCAGACACTGACTTTATACATTCGTCCACAAATGAACTAAAATGTGAAACCCATTAGTTCATTGTGATGAAGTAATGAAAATCGAATTATGCCTTAATTTCTTTATAGCACAATGACTAGAGTGTGAGTTCATCATGCATCGGACTTCCTCGTACATGAACAAGTTCTAGCCTGAAAATATTTTTTTTATGTTTTCTTTAAAAAACAACTTTCTAGTTTAATTTGAATGACCATATCATCCAAAAAGGTGGAGGAATTTAAGTTGCATCACATTGCATTAGAAATACCTTACAATGCTTAGTACTATGGCAACTTGCACTTTTGCCTCGTGAGTTATGATTGTCTAGTTCGTAGAAATAAATTAAGCCCACTTCTAGTCGTCATTTATCGATTTCTTGTATTTAAGTGAATATTTAGAGTTTATTTCTGCAAAGAACAAAAAAGAAAATAAAAACAAACAGCTGTCAGTTGGGTACTATACTAAAAGGTCAGTGATTATTCATGCATCGGAAAGTGTATGATACATGATTAATTTGTGCCGTTTCATGGTGAAATTACATTCTAGTAAAATCAATTCTTAGAAAATTCATACGAAGATTGAAGTGAAGGTTTTGAAAAAAAAAAAAAAAAAATTAAAAAAAAAAAAAAAAAAAAATAAAATAAAATAAAATTATCAATCATTGACAGGTTTCACCCAAGTAGGACTCGTTCCCTTGAAGTATAATGAAAGAAAGCATTGCAAAATCATATAATTCTGGTTACTTCCCTTTGATGAAGTAAAATATGACGTCACTTCGGGGCCAATATCCTGGTATTTTTGATCACGGCATGATAGTAAATATCAGCATCAGTAAAAAAGTTAAAACTTCGGCTTTAAGAAAGAAACAAATCAAAACAGGAAACATTCAAATGATGCACGATTCTTTCTTAAAGTTGTCCAAAGCAAGCTATGTGTCCGATGCATGGTGAACTCATCTATATTGTAACTGAACGTTCAACAGAAACAGATACATAATCTGAGACCATTCGTGTTGACTTACAGACTGAGTGCATTTGCAAAAAATGTAATTGTATGTTCCGTTTGCTGAAGTTTAGGCATTTCAAAACCGTAAATAAAACTAAAAACTTGTTGCCATGGTAACAAGAAGGTTTTCCGTCGTTATGTGTGATATTGTATGCGTGAGGGATACATATACGTGCTAGTTATAGAGACACACAAATTTCACTATTTTATTTTTTTAATAGAAAAGATCGAAGAATTTAGCAGAAAAAAAAATAAGCGGAACATTAATTGGCAAGAAAGGAAACATACCGTGTACATCATTTGCATCTCTTACAGTCAAAACATTTGATGATAAACAACTAAATGGGTGGGAAAGTTAGACGCAAACGTCTAAAAACATATTGGATTAAAATTCTAGCACATGTAGTAACTTGAATTTCAATTTAATGTTTTCTCACACATATGCGATAAATTCGACGCGGACGTCTGAGAAAAATAGTAGGATTGAAATACAAGTTATGATTACAGTTTTAATTCAATGTTTTCGCAGAAGTCTCCTACAAACTGTACTTGCCCTTTTTCAATGTTTGTCATCAAATGCTTTGAATGTAACAAATGTAAGTGACATAGACGCATGGTCCGATATTCCCTGTTAAAGATCCGGATGTGGCGATAACACAGGTCACATTCTACATGTACCAAGCCTTGTCCAATTCATTATGTGTTCGGACAAGTCAATCTTTGTAATATAATATATATACATGTAATATCATTCATCTACATCTATTACTGTGACGTATTCATCCCAATACCCAATTTCTTTTTATATCGATTCATTGCTTTTTATTTAATTTCAGAAGTACTGAGGAAATTCCTATTCTGGTTAATGTCAAAATATGAGATGATAAAAGTAATTCGTCTTTATCTTGGGAAGAGTGAGTTTAAGTATCGAGCATCAGGTAGAAAACGATTTGTAATTGTATTAGTTATTGATGGCAATGAAATAATTGAGGAGGAAATTTATGAACTGAATGGAAAACAATATACGATTCTTTGTAAACTTTGGAAGTCCGCACCACAGGAAGGTAAAAAGGTGACGGATCTTGAATTGGACTGTAAAATAGATGACATAATGTTATCCACTATCGAGGATTTCTTAAGAAATAACTCAAATAAGTTGTTTGAGTGTCATTCAAATTTGGAAGTAATTAGTATGTCTGCTTTTCGTTCCAAGAATAATGGAGAGAAAACTACCTACGATCCGTGTATTGTGTTTTATTGTTCATGCAAAGGCGTAGTGCCGCTAAACGAGGATAAATTTCCGTCACAAGTGGGTGAAATAAAAACAGACGTAAGAGAGGGATTCTTTTACCCGTTCCCTAACTATGATTCTGTTAACCGTTCGACAGACATTCTGGATCCTTTACGAATAGGCGCAGTTATAAGTAGAAAAGGTAAACATACTGCATCTGTTCACCTTGAATTCAAGAAAAATGTTCCGAAAGCATCTGATATGTCATCGTGGAGATTTAATTGAAGTTGAGCAAAGAGCATCTTTTTATCATTAATATATCATGACCCATATAAAGATTATAATTTGTTCAATGTGAAGATTACCAGCAGTAATCAAACTGAAAATTTGATTTTAAAAAATACAAAATAGAACCTGGAGCAAACATGAATTACTGGATATAATAAACTTCCATTAAATTGAAAGATTTTTTTTTTTTTTTTTTTTTTTTTTTTTTTGTAAAATTTTTCTTCTAATTCTAATGGAGTAAAAATGTAGTTTTTGAATGTCCTTGTAAAGTATGAAGAAAGATAACATTTATAATTTTACCAAAATGAAATAGTAAGTACTTCACCATTTTTAATATTGTTATCAGATGTTCAACCAAATTTGGTATGATTATTTTCCCTAAACATTATCTTTGATAGTCTTGAGACTTAATTAACGTATGCCTTTAAGTTTTATTTTAACAAGCATTACATAATGTCAAACATATCTTAAGAATGCTTCCGAACACATTCTCCTTAAAAATAATAGCAACAGTTGATTTTTGAATAATCGTCTAAGTTTTCTTTTTTTTGCTTGCTTTTGGTGGTTTTACCACTTGTTTTAATTTCAACAGCTAGCTATTACTCCAAAAATTCCCAACGATTTTCCCCCCAAGAATACAATATTATAAGTAGCAACAACTACATTTTGCAAAGCCCATTATTATATTTGTTAATATGTTTTAAAAATAAAAAAAGATTGTTGTATATCACTGCACACCTTTTTACTCCTAATTTTAAAAAAAAAAAAACTTTAATTTTAGCATAAACATTAAATAGTAAGCAAAGTATGACGAAAAAAAAAGTGCGAACAAGTAGTGAATTCCTACAGAACGGAGGAAAAGTGACCGTACTAATTATAAACGATTAAAGATCTACAAGAGCAAACTATTAAATGCTTTGCAAGCTTGAATGCATAAGAATAAAACGATGAAAGCATATCTTTGAGTATTGCCTTTACACACCAAGTAATAGTTCCATTAATATAAAACTCTATTTCTTTATAAGCAGTTCTGATTATACATTCCCACAAATTTAACTTCAGTTTCATTGCAGATCAAAATAGAAGTGGAACCCTTGGTGGATTTGTCACCCTGGATACTGGAGATATTGGATTCATCACATGTGCTCACGTATTTCATAGAGTCTCTGAATATTTCAATCTGCAGGAAAATTTTCAAGTTGTGCAACCGTCACATGGAATTAGTGAATCAAATATATGCGGGATATGTACAAAATCGATTGTTACGGCGGGTGTATTTGATGGTCATACTTTAGATGCTGCACTTGTCAAATTAACAAGTAGGAAACCTTCAAGAGGATTATTTGCAGGAATGACCGAAGAACAACTTCTTGATACAGGTAATTTTTCTGCAAAAATATGTTTATTCAGTACATCTAAAAGATGCGTAAATACCTGAAAGTACTGAAATAACAGAAATATATTTTGAATGAATAGCAGTAAAACACATTTTTCAATAAGTATTAAAGGAGGTTTTATACCTTAAAACGATGTTGAATGTACATGGAACTTAAAATAGTATGTAGCTAGATAAGATTTTCGTATTACTCTCCAGATAGTAAAGATACCTACGGTGTTAAATTTCGATAAGTGTAAGAGAGATAAATCTCTGTGGGAATATGCGTTTTATTAATTATAAAGTTGTCAAGTTTAAAGGCCGTTTATGTCAACTTCTGTTTCGCAAGGTTTTGTTTGTTTGTTTATTTGTTGTTTAACGTCCCTCTCGAGAATTTTTCATTTATATGGAGACGCCACCACTTGCCGTTGGAGGGCTGCAAATTTATTACCTATACTCGGCACTCATAGCTATTGAGCATTGAGGGATCTTTTAGTGCCAACAACTACTGCGACACGGAACCTCGATTATATGGCCTCATTCGAAGGATTGGTCTCCACGTCCCGAAGTGGATTCGAACCCGCGACGTAAGGATCAAATCCTTACACCGCGACTCTAGAGCAGACGTTCTTACCTCTGCACCACGCGAGCGACTTTCCGCAAAGTATGCTGAAGTGTTTGAATTTTAACTATGTACAAGAATTCTTTTGAAAAATCCTAAGCTTAACGAAAAAATATGACTTGCCATCCTTCGAGGGAACTAAACTAGCCTACAAATAATAATAATGATAATATAAAAAAAAAAATAAACCATGTCAATGCAGTGATCAAAAATGGACGACTCTGATGAAAAAAAAAAATATCAGAAATTACAAAATTACAAAACAAGATCACATTGATTTATCACTGTATATTGACAAACCGAATTATTGTATGGCCTTTCCAATCTGTCTGTCCGTTTATCTCAATGATTCTCTTATCCTTTTCGGTGTCATAACATTCTATGTAATATACGCCATCAAGGTGTTATAATTAAACACGCCATTGCATGTTTCATTCGTTTTACAGGATATAGTTTGCAGATGCTACCAGAATACGACAACGGCGTAATTCGTGATTTTCGACAGGAACAAACAAATCGAACACATCTCTGTGTGAAATTTGGTGCAGTCAGCGGATTAACAAAAGGCATGCTTTGGATAAATGGGATGTCTGTGAGATGGAATGATGATTTAATTACTTTAGAAAACTTAAATTCAAAATGTGATGTAAAGTATTTTAAGCAACTCCAAATAATAGGACTGCAAAACTTGACTTTTGCACAGGGAGGAGATTCTGGAGCTTTAGTTTTTCAAATTGATCCTGATAAAACGAACGATCAGCGCCTTGTTTGTATTGGAATGGTTGTTGGTGGCACATCTGACAATAAAACAGTTGTCACACCGATCGGACCCATACTTGAAGCCTTAAATATAAAAATGCATACATTCAGCACAGACAATGTAGATGAATCCTAACTGAATCCTGTTTTTTAAAGAGGACGTGTAAATTCATTACTAGTATTAAGATCTATCTAACTTATTGGTGCCTATCAAGCACAGTTTGATAGTTATACCTTTATATAAAGTTTTAGAGTTTGACAGAAAATTTTGGTAATTCGTACAAAAAATAAGCAAAATAAGAGGAAATCAACTACTATAAGGGTTGTTCGGAAAGATCGTGGACTACCGTCATAGTTTTTTTTTTACTTAACGTCATGTTATATCCAAATTTGGAAGAAATATTTCAACAGTAAATTCAAACGATGTGTATGAATTTTTTTTTAAAATATCGTGGTTTATGTCAAACTTATTAAGACTTTAAAAATGCGAAAATCGGACCACGGAGCAAGTCAAAATTTTGTAATTTACAATCAAGACACTAAATAATGTCTGAAGTCATATCTTCTGTAAAATGACACAAAGACGGAATAATTCTAGGCGTTTGAATAAGGAATTGTTTCATCGTTTCTGATTCCAAATTATGACTTAATATTTTGTTTCGTTGAGAAGAAATCAGTTTCAGAAGATAGGTAGTCCTCATTGAAATAGGCAAAAAAGATGACGTCGTTGAACGTCACGGAGCAGCAGTTAACCATACAATTTTGTGTTGTACTCAAGAAGACTCCAGAAAAAAACTCTGAAAATTTCAGAGGAGGTAGGAAATGCGCCGTAATTACAAAACGTGTTGATGTTAAAATCAAATACCATGACTTCTATTAAAACACATGGGGTGAAACTTCACACTTAAACAAAATAAATATTTTTACATATGATAATGTGCTCATTTTAGATTTCTTGAGGATAGTGTAACGAAAATTGGCATAGTTCACGAACTTTCCGAACAACCCTCGTACAATTGGATTTGATGGTCTGTAAAACGTAACAAGTCGAATTACTAACATATTTTTGCGCATTAAACTGCATGAAAACAGAGCATCAAAAGATAAATTAAGAATTCTTTTCTCTTCTTTTTTTAGTTTGAAATTTGAAATTCAGGGCCTTATTAAACTATATTAAAACTTACAAGAGGCCCATCGGTCACAGCTCTCATCTGAGACACACTTACTTTGCTTTTCTTGAGAAGATTCTTAAAAGAATTTTCTTTGTATACCCGAGGTTGTTTACATATTCATATAATAAAATCACGTCCCAGTGCTTCTTCAGAAAAAAAAAATCAGATTTTCCAGAGGATGCTTGCATATAAAATGAGTAATCATAAATCCTAAAAGGATGATTTTTTAAGGTATATATATATATATATATATATATATATATATATATATATATATATATATATATATATATATATATATATATATATATATATGTAGGTAACTCTCGATATCTCGAAGTCTGCGGGACCGAGGAAAAACTTCGAGAGGTCAAGAGTTCGAGTTTTCAAGAGTCCGGAATTTTCCAGGTTTGTTGACAGGTTTTAAAATTAGTCTTACCGGATGTAATGATTTTCTTGCAGTGCTAAACTTTACACGTGCTTTTTTTATAAAACAACGATAAATTTTCGTAATTCAGATGTATATTTCATTAAACTGAGTAAAGCAAAAAATGACACTGCGTCTCTAAATTATCGTAAGACAGTTGATGATTATTATTTTAATAGCATATAGGCAAAATATGATTAATTATAAATCAATTATCACCTTGCAGCATAAGTGTCACCTTAATAAACATCCCGTTCCTCGAGACCCGCGCCAATATATAAAAACAAGGGAGAGAAAAACATTCCGCAAAATTATAGACCTATAACAATTTTAAGCTGTATTGGAAAACTTTTTACATCCATATTAAATGATAGATTAAACGATTTTTCAAACGAATATGAAATATTGCAGGAAAATCAAACTGGTTTTAGAAAACAATATTCAACTGTTGATCATATATTTTCCATACATATTATATCAGAATTATTCAAACTAAATAAGAAAAAACTTTTTTGTGCTTTCATAGACTTCGAGAAAGCATTTGATAATGTATGGCGAAAAGCTCTTTGGTTTAAATTGTGTGCAAACAATATTAATTGAAATATATACAATGTTATTACGAATATGTATAATCAAATCAAATCAAGGATAGTCTATGATAATAACGTTACTGATTTTTTTAATTGTGAAAATGGTGTCAGACAAGGTGAAAACTTGTCATCTTTTTTATTTTGAATTTATCTAAATGACCTGCAGAATTTTTTCCAACAAAATATGTCAATTGGTTTACCTACTATATCTGTTATGTTTGAACAACATTTAAATGTGTATTTGACATTATTTGCACTATTATATGCCGACGACACCGTATTGATAGCTGAATCTGCCGAGCACTTACAAGCAAAAATTAATTGTTTTGAAAAATATTGCAGAAAATAGAATTTGAAGATTAATATAAACAAAACAAAAGTTTTGATAATAAGTAAAGGAAAGAAAAAAGAAAAGCCTGAGTTTAAATACGGCGAACAGCTGATGAAGTTGTAAATGAAATTAATTATTTGGGTATTTTATTTAGTAAGTCAGGTTCTTTCAAGGAAGCAAAGCAGGAACAAGTTGACAAAGCAAATAAAGCAATATTTGAAATTCTTAAGAAAGGCCGCTTACATAATCTATCAATACGATGTCAGTTAGACCTGTTCGATAAAATTGTTCAGCCTATATTGTTGTACGGATGTGAAGTATGGGGATTTTCGAACAATGCAATTGTAGACAGAGTACATCTAAAATTTTGTAAATTACTTCTTAACCTTAAACAATCTACTCCGGACTGTATGGTGTATGGTGAACTCGGTCGACATCCCATGTCCATTGAAATACAAACGAGTATTATTTCCTATTGGTGTAAACTTAAACTTGGAAAAGAAACAAAAATATCAGGTCTGCTGTTTAAATTAAGTGATACCGTAAATCAAAAGACTAAGAAGATTGCTTGGATAAATAATGTCTTAAATATCTTAAGCGATTGTGGACTTTCAAATATTTGGAACAGTCAAGCCTTCAATCTAAATTGGTTAAGAGCGAAAGTAAAACTAACTTTAATAGATCAATTTAAACAAAAATGGAATTCGGATGTTCAAAATTTATCAAAGACCCTAAATTATAGAATATACAAAGACGAACTAAAATTTGAAAAATGTTTAGAAATTCTATCACGAAAAGAAGCCATAAATTTCTGCAAATTCCGTACTTGTAATCATTATTTGCCAATTGAAACTGGACGTGAGTTAAATGAACCAAGAGAGATTAGACTATGTAAGAAATGTCAATTAAATGAAATAGGAGATGAAATCCATTACATATTAAATTGTACGGCAATGACACGTGAAAGAAATAAATGTTTAGCACAAAAACAATTACGATTCAAAAATACAATTACATTTAGAGAAATAATGAATTCAGATAAACAGTCATTTTTAAGAAAACTGTGTATATTTATTAAAAAAATTACTCAAACGTGCTCCCCAAACTAGTAAAGACCTAAACCTATAATTGTACTATTTGTCTATCCTCATACTCACGCATGCCATATATGTGTTTTTATTTTTAGTTTACATTTATATCTCGCTATACAATTGTAAAATTGTGAAGAGATCAATAAATTCAGTTCAGTTCAGTTCTGCCTGGGGCGCTTTAAATGTATAATCTTGTATACACATAGCCACTTCGAGGTATCGAGGGTAAATTCTAATAGAATATACATAGCGGGACTGCATTTTGACTTCGAGGGATCAAGGGTTTCGAGAGATCAAGAGTTCGAGAAATCAAGAGCAAATTTGCTTAGTTATATAGTGGAAAAATTCGGGACCGGAGACTCACTTCGAGCGATCAAGAACTTCGAGAGATCGAAGTTCGAGCCATCAAGAGTTAATATATATATATTAAATCCACGATAAACAATCAAAAGTAATTTTCTCGAAACTCATTTTTTTAAAATATAAACCTCTCAAGGAACGTTGATATTTAGTGTTTTAACAGATTTCTAGGTGATTATGGCTTTCCGGAATGAGATTGCGGGGGTAAATGATCAGTTTTAAAGTGTTTTTTACCATTTAAACACCATGTCGTTATCCCGACTGTCTTACTATTTTTAATGATATCAATTAAATCACCGTTGAGCACTGTGTCTAACTTGCAGTTACCTATCATATTTTATTATTAAACAAAATTGTAAAAAAAAAAAGGGATTGTTTGGAAATTGAAATAAAATATATATTCATGTAGTTTTCTGAAGAAGATAAATAGAACTTCTAAGGTCTTATTTAAAAGTAGAGCTACTTGAAAGATCCGAAACTTTTACTTGCAATAGCCCAGCGCTTGGCAGAACAGTCGCTACCTCTTTTTTTATCGGTTAGGTCAGTCATATCTTACGACCATCCGCTCACGTTTGGATCGATATACAGACTTGGCTACCCTGACAGTTGTAATATATTGAAAGAATTTTACAGAAATTTCTATTTAAAGTAACGTTTTTCCAAAAATCAGAAACCGATTCACGGGATTATGCATCGTATTATTCCATACTTGTGTACCAAGTCTTGTTGAAATTAAACAAAAACAGTAGAAGAAGTAGTGGTTTGAGAGAATTTTACAGAGATTACTATTTATGTAACAACGGCAACACGGATTGTCAAACACCGATTAACAGAATAATGAATTTATGTATCATGTACTCGTGTGCAAAGTCTTATTAACATTTAAACAAGAAAACATTGATGTTACCATCAATTGTCGCCCGGGAAATAAATAAAGTAAACAATGGAAATGAGTCTTTATCATCAAACCGCTTCGATATGTGTGAAAAAGGCATGCGTCTAAATGATGGAGACGATAGTCGAGAATATTTTGAAAACTTATAGTCGGATGAAAATCGAACAAAAACGATACCATTTTAAACATTATCAATTCCTCAAGTAATTGTTGGCTGCATAAAATATAATTTGAAACCAGACACATGCATCACCTATTTTCAAAAATATCTTTTACTTTAAGAATATAAAACACGAACTGTGTAAAGTACATTTTTACGTTTTTATGCGATAAGTAAAATTCGATGTTCTAAAAAAAGGGACCTGTCGTTTTTTCGATAGTAAATGATAAGCAACTTTATATATTAAATATGAAAAACATATATATTTTTACAGATTCACTTTATGGAAGTAAATATATTGTGTATCTCGTAATTCATAAAGGGAAAGAACATTCTAATTAATAATCTTTTTAATCTTTAGAAAACCTTTAATTCTGAATAACTTCTCCCACCTCAAACCCCATGTACTAACACTTAAACTTATATGTATAGAGCAGCCCGGTCCTCCGGGCTGCAACAACACTGTAGGAAAAGTAGCTTTTGAAAAAAATAAATTGTTTATAGACAGACGGATGGGATCGGAACTTAACTATTGCATAAGCTCCACTTGTCTCTGACCACTAGTACTAGAGCTAAACTATAAATCAGTACCTACCTTGTCTACTCTCGCCATCGACCCTTAATTTTTTTTCTACTTTCGTTTATATACACTTTCGTACACATTAAAAAGATTAAGTGTCTAATATTCATTATTGAATTAATAAAAGAACCAAGCAAGGAAAACAAAATGATTGTGTGATGTATTGAAAATATTTCTACCATCTTTATTTTCAAGTTAGTGACAAAGCTTTTCTTGATTTTCAAAAGTTACTCAATTTAAATTTTATGAGGTACTGAATTTCTGTTATTTTTGTCCAAAAATATTTTGATCTCCCGCACTAAAGAGTTGTATAATCACCAAGAGGTGAAAATTCAATGTCAATGATTAAATCAAATACCTATCCTTTTGATAGATAGGTAATCTCAGTCAATTTTATGAAAAAAAAGTCTGAAACTTTGAGTTGAAAATTTCCAGTGATTGCAGAAAATTGTTTAAATTGAATATGTTCCTGCTCTTTTTGTTTAAGGAAGAAAAAGAGAATATAAAAGACAGGAAGTATATTTTGACGTTTTTAGGTTTTTTATGGATTAGTGTCAGTCACCTCTCACATCTCTCATCGTTTTTTTTCCGCATTGTTGCGCCTTACACAGAAATATATATTTAGCTATAAAAGCGTGTCATAAATTCTGTGTTGATTTATAAATACTTCACAAGGTCTCCTAATTGGCTTTAGCGTCTAATTGTAAATTATTCGCTCACAGATTTATTGCTTCGCACCAAGATCATTATTCGGGAAAATAAGGATTTCTGTTACAATTGAAGACCTTCTGATTCTGTTGGTTAAGATTATTTTTTTTTTCTTCTTTTTTTTCCTAAAGGCTAACTTTGAGGCCTCATATCTTGCTTTTTTTCAATGGATTTTGCTGAATTTTTTAGAGTTTATAGACTTACAAAACTGTTTCAAAATGGTGCACTATATTTCAGAAATCCCCTCCCGCTTCCCAGTTGCTCCCTTTTGATTGAAAATGTAGGGGCTTTGGTTTCAGAATAAGGCTACAAGACTAAAACGTCTCTGGCAGAAATTTCATTGAATATGAAAAAATAGAAGCGTTGTAGTTGTACACAATTTTATGATCATTCTTTTGACACCACTAAAACGGGGCTGAATCCTCAAATTAGGGATCTATGACCCTTGAACGTTTTCTGTTCAAAGTTCAAAAACTCTAAATATTTCGCCATGGCTGTCTCTAGAAAAGTTGTTCTTTAACGTCTTATTCATCTCTAGAAAATGTTATTTTGTTCGAGTCTTGTGTATTCTATGAATAAAAAGCTGAACCCGTAAACAAATAATCGTTTTCATTTGGCTAGTGAAGGAGAACTCATGCGTATGACTGAAATAATCTTGCTATATATAATGTAAAATATAAAACTTCCCTTTGAAATGAATAAATTAATGCATGAAAACATCAATATACAATTTGATTTTAAAAAAAATGAAAGACAAAATATAATATATATATATTTTTTCATGGACGATTTTTGGAAATAAATATTCTGCCCTGTAAGAGCATGAAAATAAATAATCTGACTCAATCAAGCCCCCCCCCCCCCCCTCTTTTCAGAATCAAATGGTCGTCCCAAATGTGCACACAGATAGCCAAGTTTGTGTTGAACACCAGAACATCTCATTCATTTGAACATGATACAGGCTACAACTTGACCAATGAAATCCTTCGTAACGAAACAAATAAACAATCCCTGGAATACAATACAAATGAAAAAAGAACTAGGTTCATTTTGGGCCCTGTGAATTTCTAAAAAAAAAAAAGTGAAACTGCTAAGGTTAAGTTGACAATGCATAAAATACCATTTAGACTGGTGTTGACTGTGTATCTATCAAAAATGACGTAATTTCCGGGCTAGTCAATGCATTATGATGTCATGAATTGCGACATTTTCCCCAAATATTGAATAATTCTATTAAAACTTATTATCTAAAGATGTTTTTCAATTTTTTGTATAAAGCGCAAACTCTGATCTAAAAATGCAATACTTTAATTATAGAACTGTTTCTAAAAATTATGTTCTATTTTTGGGATCGAGGAGTGCGCTTATATTTTTATTCTTTGCTGAAAGTACTCAAATAAACCTGTTTTCTTAAAAATTTCAGAAAATTGCAATTTGACAAAGACTGTTTTCCGATACATGTACTTTCAGAGGAAACTTTTTAATAGGAAATGAAAACACTAAGTCTCTGCTTTATCGTGATGTTTGAAATGGAACATTAAGTGTTATTTTACAAAAAGAAATATAAAGATAACGAACTGTATTCAATCTCGAAAGTCCAATAAAACGATACAAATTTGGAGCAGAGCAAACACGGGCCTCAAAATTTAGAGGTGGGATCAGGTGCCATGGAGGAGTAAGCATCCCCTGCCGACCGGTCACACCCGCTGTGTACTCCTTGTCATGATAAAAAAAAACGGAAAACATAGTAGACAATTCAGTGTATAAATTATCTAATCTAAGTTAATCTACAAGGCAATTTTAAGCATAAAGTGAACCTAACTCTTTCGCATACATATTAGAAATTAAACATACCATTTTTTTTTTAGAATACAAATGTAAAACTCAAAATAAAAATGAAAAGTGATATGATACAAATGGAAAACATAAAATACAAATAAAAAATATACAATACAAGTAAATAAATAAATAATAAACGTTTTTACAATGCAAATAAAAAAAAATGTTTAAGATTGTTTAATGTGTTACATTTGTGCATTAAAAAAATTCTCTTTGTGATTATCATAGTGCTTTGATGTCCCATTTATACAGTTATACTGTAGAAGCAGAAATATTCGTTGTTAACAACTTCTATCAACGGAATTAAATTAAAAAAAAACAACATTTTATATGGCTATATTTATTGAATAGGATTACCATTACGAAATTTAATGCCCATGACAACTTTTTAGGTCACAAATCAACGAAACATTATCCCTACAATAACGTGTTCATCTCTCGATGTCTTGTTATAAGAGAACTTTTTATCATTAACACTGTCATGAAAACAAATCTGTTTTTTTTTTCTTTATAAAAAGACAACTTTGCCCAAGTAGAAAAAACACAAAATGGACAAAGATGTATTGATCATGAATATATTTCATTTATCAAGAGAAATAAAATGATTCAAAACTGCGATGAAGAGCAGGTAAGTTAAAAACAAGAACAAAATCACTATTTAGTATTCTTGTATACATGACCTTTGAAAATTGCTAAAATATGATTTTCTGATTCAAGAGACTACTCCCTGTCATATGCGACCAATTTAGAATATCCTGGATAGCTCGCTTTATACAGAATGGAAAAATGATCAAAATATAAAAGAAAAAAATTAGATTTCTGATATTTTGAAGAATTGTTATATTGCAAAATGTCACTATAAATAGTTTTCGTAAAAGTCCCGCCTCCGTTAAGTAGCCTTAACAGTGCCCTTCATCTATAATACTTTGAAGTACATTCTATGATTGTAGAAGGGAAATGCTTATTGCGTGAATGAAGATATATTTGTGATTAATATGCCACTCAACTCTCTCTCTCTCTCTCTCATGTGAATTTTCAAGTGCGTTTTTTACCCATGGAAAAACTTACATAAAAGTATATCAACCAGGACTTTCTAGTTTTGGAACAAATTTAACATGCTTGCACTTTGATTTTTTGGACTCAGGGATTAAAGCGTGTATTGTTATAACATATTTGATCATTACATGCATATTATAATACAATCCAGTGATGTTTTATTTAATCTTACTATTTACTTATCTGAATATTTTCAGAGAAATCTCAGCTGAGTCAAAAAAAAAAACAACTTTAGTACATGTAGCACGCATGTTTAAGTAAAAATCTCTGATTTGAGAAAATAAAAATAAAAGGCAAGCGTGAGTTTGGAAAAAAACAATACTTGGTAGAGTTTGTGAGAAAAAATCCATTTTTTTTTAAATCTCATATTTGCAAAAATGTCATTCTTGGTTGACAGGTCAACCCGAAGCCCGGTCTTGATTATTCATTCAATGTATATATTATGTAATCTAAGAATAATAGTGACTTACGTGAGTGTTGGAGAACATTGACTTCTTGTGTATAATTATATATCGTATCAACATATAGATAGCGTTCCTCGAAAAAGCAAAACACCTTTCAATCGTGTTATCAACTGTTAATGGGAATATGACGGATTATGGTACAGCTTCGACTCCGGCCCGTACGAAACTCTTAACCGTTTTCCGCCTGGAGTCCGGGCGGACTGAGACGGATTCCGGTTAAGTGCTAGGTGGACTAAGCCGTACTAAAGGCGGACATGGAAAACGTCTTAGCTTTAACCGTTTTCCGCCTCATATCTTAGATGGATTCCACCTTAAATCTGAGGCGTATTTTTGTTAGACGTTTTCCGGCTTAGCTCTTAGACGGATTCTGCATTAATCTTTAAATTATGAACAGTTTAAATTATGACCACATGTTTCATTCCTCTAGATGACCTTGTTTTCTAAAGGCACTAATGGGGGAGATATTCGAAAAAAAATAGTCAAACATGGCTTTTAATCCAGTTATTAGACTTTGAATATTAGGCTTTTTATTACATTGAAGATTGCGTTTCCTAGAGGAGTAATTTTTTGCAGCCATATTGTATATCAGATATACGTTTCTAATGCGCTCCTGCTTGACCACCCTCTACAGGGGGAGGAAGTTTTCAGGCAGAGCCTCTCTTTGGATGCATTGGTCATGTAACTGTGAAAAACAATGGTAAGTTAAAATTTTTAGCGGTGTTTTTTTCTTTTCTCTCTTTTTTTGAATTCGTACAGCCAAAATATGTACACACCACTGTGTTTATTACTTCCGACAATTAATTCCAACTGGAATAGCACTGAGGCCCTATATTCACATTATACTCTACACTAACCCAGATGTTAAAAAAAAGTTTGCGCATAAAATTTCAGGCGCCATTTCTTTTTGCCTAATGTAGGGTAGTCTCACCCCCCCCCCCCCCCTTGTTTCTTGTTTTCAATGTTATGAATATATCCTTTTAGATTAAAATACTAAATATTAAAAATACAAAGATAAAGGATAAAAAAAATTACTAATTCATTTGTCAATTATTTATCAACATGCACTTTTGTAATTTTATTTTTCACTTTTGCGTATGTGTTTTCCGGAAATACGATTTCCTTTTAAAATTAGCGACCTGTAGTTACTTCCAGTTTTAAAATCACGATATGATGTGTGTTAGCACTGGTTTAACCAGTGGTTTATTAGTGGAATGGTGACACAGACACCCTTCTAAAAGTGTAGTTCGCTGCTCAGTTGGGATTAGGAGTCAGGTTCTGAGATGTAAGTCATCATTTAAAATATTAAAATATTAATATATACATCATGTACATGGAATTCTTCTTTTTTTTTTACCTTGATGAAATTCTTAAAATAGATTTTTGGGGTGAAGTTTGAACAAGTTTTTTAAATTTATTTTTTCATCCATATTGAAGTGTACCATTCCTCATAGTTACAGACCCTGAAACGTGCTACTACCCCAAAAAAGCGTGTGACTTTCGTGCGCTTTTCGTTTCGTGCAAACCGTGTAGCGTTTCGTGTAAACCGTGCAGCGTTTCGTGCAAACCGTGTAGCGTTTCGTGTAAACCGTGCAGCGTTTCGTGTAAGCTCCAAAGCGTTTCGTGCAAACCGTGTAGCGAGCGTGCGAGAAGCGTGTGAGAAACGTGCGAGAAGCGTGTAAGAATCGTGTGAGAAACGTGCGACTTTCGTGCAAGAATCGTGTGAGAAACGTGTCGGATTCATTCGGAAGTCTTTTTATTTTAAAGATGGCTAATGATGGATCAACATGTCATTCTGTGTTGTTTGTAACTAATATTATTCGGATATATCATACGGGTGGTATTTTAAGAGTGAAAAAATACGGAAACAACAAAATAAAATTACTCGGTAATGTATTACATATTTGTTTGATTTTCTTTCTTTTTTTTATTTCAATAAAGATGGACAGAAAATGTGTTAAAAGTAATTAATTATATGCACATAAATTTTAAGGTATTTGATTCAATACATTTTTAAAGGGAGCAATACTGAACATTTTTTGTCCTTTTCATTCATTTATTTGAATCTCTTCACCATTCTACAATTATGGGATGTAGGATTACAAGAACATATCGGTGATTAATACAAAATAATAGATAAATATGGCAGGCGTGAAAAATAAAATGCAAAATTTAGTGTGTTGCTATAAATGTGAAGTATTGGAATTCTAGGCCGGGGAGCACAGTTAATTGATTTTCTTTATAAACGAACATAATTTTCTTATATTACAAGATTGTGATACAAATTATTTTGGAACGATGAGTGATTTATAGTCCTTTTTATGCATAAAATTGGTTGATTGATAATAGTCATATAAATGAATTATAATTCACATGCATCGACAAATACAGGGTTAAATATTTCCGGGAGTGTGTGGGGGGGGGGGATGATCAAATGAAAATACTGAGTTTTTGTTGTAAACAAGTCTTTTATTGATGATTTTCTTTTTTAAAATAATCTATTACTTTTTTCGGGGTGCGCCCGATGCACCCCTTAAAAATATTGTAATCTTCTTTACACTTTCAACACTTTTCTTACGACTGTGATCAAGGTCATTTACAACAGCGATCACGGCTTCCGCGTGTCGGGACTGGAAACTTGTTCTGCAAGTATCTCTTGTCAATCATAGATAAGATGACAACCGACAATAACGATTGATTTTTAATGTGTGAAATTAAACGGTTTTATTAGTATTTAATGGGTATAAATAAATACCCGTGGATTTTATTTCTTAAATTTATCCGATTGTCTGTAAACAGTGAATTAATTTGCCAGTGCATGGGTAAATAAAATAAATCCTGAATAATCATACATGTATATTAGTTGTTTCATTAATTACGCAGTTCTAGAGAATATTTTTTTTTAGATTTTAGGACATTGGACATGTATACATATATATTGAATGTATTGTTAAGAGCCGTGATTATTGATTACATAAATTATCGATTTTTTTTTTGTCTAGACGCGGTTTGAAATGAAGGATTTTAAAAGTTGGTGGGTATAATATTGTTTTTATTTGATAAACCAATGCCTCAAAAGAGAACTAAATAATTACAATTCTTATCCCCCGGCATCTCTATCATATAAAATTTTAATGATTAAATAAAGTTCAACTCTGTAATGAAACGATATATTTACCATTTTGAATAAAGTGCATTTAATGAATTACATGTATCGGGTCCCGCTGGAGATATGTATATCTTTTTTTTTTTTCTTAGAACGGGCACTTGTTCCCCCGATGGTATACTTACTGAAACAAGTGCCCGTTATATTTAGTCATGTACAGATTTGAAGATACAACAGTAAGATCTCGGTAATCTACATGTACACCCCCCTTTTCCTGCACGATGCAGTTAACATATTACCTTTGCAAATTATAAACAGAGCCTAATTTTATTAAATGATTTTTTTTCTAATAAATCAAAAAATGTATAAATCAATGAATAATTAAAATAGGGAAAAGAAAATCAATCCGTTTACAGAAATCATACGCAATTGAATCATTTTTTTTTTCAAATCAATAACTGAGTTTATTTGTTAGTAATAAAACGACTATTTAATATCAAATTATAATTGGAAATACATTAGATGCTGTGAAAGATTATGAATTACAAATATGATATCTTTTTCAGTGCGTAATTTAGAGTCTAGTGAAAAAAGGTTTGTACACAGACGATAATAAGTATTTCACCGGGCGGGTCACATACTCACTGACAACTATGTATTAATTACAACTGAACATTGAGTATTTTATCTTTTAATATAGTACTGGTGTAGCGAGTTTTAATCTTAACTTAATCTGAATGATTGCAATTCTTAATTAATCTTTGATTAATCCGTAATAATTGAAATAAAGTCTGAGAGATTCCGAATAGAAAATCCAGATCGAGGCCAAACCGTGCGAGAATCGTGTACAAAGCGTGTGAGAAACGTGTACAAAGCGTTTCGTGCAGGCTTTCGTGTAAATCGTGCAGCCTTTCGTGCAAAGCGTTTCGTGTAAACCGTGTAGCGTTTCGTGCAAACCGTGTAGCGTTTCGTGTAAACCGTGCAGCGTTTCGTGCAAACCGTGTAGCGAGCGTGTACCGTTCGTGCAGCGTGCGTGTGGGGTAGTAGCACGTTTCAGGGTCTGTAGAATAATCTAACTGTGTCTCGGGACAAGCCCTCACCACAGTTAGAATACGTCCCATATACTTGCAATGTAGCAAATTTAACGCCATGTTGACATTCGGTAAATTAAAAGTGTTTGTAGAATGGGGTCTTACGTTATTACCTTTTACAAATATATGAAGATTATGAAAAGAAATTGAATAAGATTAAAAACCTTTTTAAGTCAAATTTAAAACTGTAGATATTAGGATTTTCTGCAGTGCAGTGTTATACATTTCAGCACTTCGAGCTTTTTAAGTCCTCAGCAATTTTGGCCGATAAAGGTAAAATGAGGACTGCGGCAACTGCAGCAAGTCAGGATGAAGGCCAGAAGTCACTGTCCATCCACCCTTAGGAGTAAACTGGCAATGCTGCTTAGACTTCTCATTTGAGAGCTTGCTGAAGATTCATGGGAAAAAGGAATGCAATCTAACACCTGTGCTTCATTCAACTGTATTGGAGGTTATGAGAGGTAAGAATACATGAAGACATCAGACGTCTGATAAATATATGAAAAATTATTCTTATATTTTGTAAGTTTTAGTGTTGAGAGAAATTAGACAAGACTGTTTGCATCCTGATCTGTAATACAGAATAGAATGCCATAAAAGAGTCATTTTATTGAAAAATGTTGAAGAGTTGTTTTAAAACGAGAAATTCATCTCAGTTTGTATTTTCTTTATAGACTTCAACATGTGGTGACCGTGTGTGAAGAATGGCAAAGGATTTAAAGCTTGGATCATGGAAAAGATAAGTTATTCCAGATAACTTAGGAAGAAGAACAATAAAAATGACACACTCTTTCCTTACAGACAGAAAGAATTTTGTGAAAATAATCAACCAGTGGTAAATTAACAGCTAATTGTTTTGTTGAATTGACTTTTAAACATTGGTTTTGTCTTTCTTTTTTTATTTGTTAATTCAACTGTGACAGTCACATTATTATGTAGATGTATGAAGAAAAATCAAGTTTTGGTACAATATTTTTTATCTTTTTATTTCATGTGAATTTAAGGCAAGGCATAACATTTTCAAATGTAAAATTATTTTAGTCATTGAATTTTAAAGAACTTGTAAATAAATGATTTATAATTTGTATAATTTCATTTTTTTTAATTGTTAAGTTTGTAAAAGTCTGAAACAACAATAGCTGATGTACACAGTGATAGGCAGATTATGTAACCATTAATGCAAAATCCCTCTAACCATTAAGGCGGAATACGCCTTGCTAGTAAGGCGGAATACGCCTATCTTAAGTAAGGCGGAATACGCCTTGCTAGTAAGGCGGAATACGCCTATCTTAAGTAAGGCGGAATACGCCTTGCTAGTAAGGCGGAATACGCCTATCCTAAGTAAGGCGGAATACGCCTTGCCATTAATGCGGAATACGCCTTGCAGGTAAGGCGGAATATGCCTTGAAAGTAATCCATATTAGGAAAGGCGGAATACGCCTTAACTCATTTAAATATTTCGAGCCCTATTCCGCCCTGATTCCACCTGGACTCCGTCTAATAGTCTTATTAAGTTCTTTATAGATAAAGGCGGATTCCATCTTTTGATTTCCGCCTAAGGTCAGGGCGTAAATTTTCGTACAGGCGCCTATGGCTTCACAAAACAAGATAATTAATATTGGTTTTGTTACTGACTATCTACGAAACCTTGTTATTACGTGACTTGTTTGGCTTATTTGTGTGTGGATTTGTGTGGTTTATTCTCAGTGATGTTGGCTGCATTGCGTAGTCGTTGTTTTTGTTTTTTGTTTGTATGTTGTTTAACGTCCCTCTCGAGAATTTTTCACTCATATGGAGACGCCACCACTTGCCGGTGGAGAGCTGCAAATTTTGTCCTATACTCGGCACTTACGGCCATTGAGCAGTGAGGGATCTTTTTCGTGCCAGCACCTACTGCGACACGGGACCTCGGTTTATACGGTCTCATCCGAAGGACCGGTCTCCACGTCCCACAGTGGGACTCGAACCCGCGACGTAAGGATCGACTCCTTACTCCGCGACTCTAGAGCAGACGCTCTAACCACTGCCCCACGCGGGCGACTCGCGTAGTCGTAAGAGTGTTTGCATTATTGTCACGAAGTATGGAATTGATTATCATGTCGCTGGTTCGAATCCTCCGTCTGTCTCAAAGACTGGTTCTTCGATTGAGACCGTATAAACCGATTTACTGTGTGGCAATATGTGGTGTTATAAAAGAGATCCTTCACTGCTCATAGGCCACAAGTGCCGAATATAGTTCAAAATTTGCAGCCCTCCACCGGCTAGTAGTGGTGTTTCAAAACAACTGAAATCATCCTCAATGATATTACATATAAGGCAATTTATTGCATATCAACTAGTATACCTAAAAGTAATCCATGTTGATCAATCATTAAGAAAGGCAAGATTACGTGCTGCACTGATTCTTTATTGTTATCTCAAATCTTGGCTTCTCTATTTCTTAGAACAATCAAAGTCCTAAAACCCAAAATGTACCAAGAGTTTTATGGTACATGTAAGCATTCATAAGAACACAACAAATCTCTTTTTTTGAAAAACTTGTTTATAGAGATCGAAACTCCAAAACTGTATTGTGCATATACATGACATTGCCAATTATAACCAATATTTTTTTCCCAAAGGTTTACAAAGTGAGTTGATTTCAATGAGAATTTTATTTTTAACATCGTCACCTATGAAACATTAGAAAAAAAACTCGTGTCTTCTAAACTTTATTCCATATATTCAACACCGGGACTATCATACATGTAAAACATCAGTTATTTCTAGAAATATGGAAGGAAAAAATGATGGCCAAAAAAGTATTTGGGAAGTATTGACGAATTTGGATATTATAAAAATATATACAATGTTTTTCTATAAAATGATGTGTTCTAAGAATCCATGCTCTTTATCAATCTTCTCTTTTGTTTTGGTAAATCGCAAAAGAGAGACTACTTCACGTACATTTTTTTTTAATTTCAGTTTTGACGACATTATTTTCATAGTAAAAAATATTTAATTTTAAAGAGGATAAGAATGAATCATGTAAGCAGAGCTTCAGTACAAAGAGATGAGCCAGCTGATAAAAGACTCAAGCTAGGAAAAGGTATGAAGATTATACCTCATATATAAACAAGTAATAGCATTTTAATAAGCTTTCTCGAGTAAAGCAATCAACATCTAGGGAACGTATAAGCATGATTAGTAATAAACATTTCCTTCCATTTTATGTGTGTGTGGGGGGGGGGGGGGTGGGGGGTGGGGGTATCGATATGTTTTGTTACCGTACATTTTGAAGACTTTGTACAAAACGGTATGAATTTTTTTCAAGTTGTATTTGTGTGCGACTCATTAGAAAAATGGAATGTTAACAAAATGTGTGTTAACATATTTATTGTTCGTATCTCAAACAACAAGAATACAGGCGGAATACACTGTACATGTTCGTGTATTCCACTTGACAGAATTTAAGGATCCTAAACCTTCTACTCACTCATATAAAATGTTTCTTTAATTCTTATGATTTTCCAAAGGATGTATGTTAGGTAAAATACAAACAATTATAGCATAGCTTGCGAGGCAAAATTGGAAAAAGAAGATACTTCAACTTGACAGATTTATAAAGGAATAATGGAAATTTATGTCATTAAGACTTATATCCCTTATCAGAGTATTGATAAACCTTAATATCGCATGATATTGAGGATACTTTAAATTGTTTTGTTTTTTTTTTTTTTTAAATCAAAATGAAGTAAATTAGGAAAACATATTAATGTTATTGATTTATGTAAGGAAACTGTGGCTGTGTAAAGGTTACATTAATTTGTTTCTAAAAATATGATAATTACCAACTGTAATAATTGATTTAAAGTAAAAAATATCTTTATGGGGTCTGAACTGTAGCGTATACTTAAAATTTACACATAATTTTATTGTCAGAATTTTTAAGACAGTTTTTTTTTTTTTTTTTAAAAAACTTAGTATATTTACATTACATAAACACTGCATGTGGTTGAGGGTAACATGGAACATATTCATTCCAAGAAAAGCATTGGAAACCGAGGCGCAGATTGACAATGGTTTTCGAGGGTGAAAATTTTCAATATGACCCTCAACTACGTGCAGTATATATTACATGTGTATATTATACTGAATGTCTTATACAAATACAAAGAAAGGTCAAGCATGTGCACATAGATTCCGCACAGTCACTATTTTTTTGTTTAAATATCACCCATTTTCAAGCAATACAGACTCTTGCTAAGTTCTATCACACTAAAGGGCTTGGTTTCATCATTCAGAGTGTAACAGTGAGTTTTAACAAATGTTTCTAGACAAAACAAATTCAAGTTAACTGCATGAAAGTATAACATTATATAAATATTGCATGTAGTTGAGTGTAACATTGAAAATTTTAACCCATAGAAAACCGTTGCCTAGGTTGACAATGGGTTTCTTGGGGTGAAAAGTTTCAATGTTACACTCAACTACATGCGATATTTATTATATTATACTGAATGTTTTATACAAATACGTATTATAGTGAACCTTGCACGCATAATGTCTGCGCAGTTAATTTTTTTGGATAATATCACCAGTCGTCAAGCAATGTTGACTGTTTCTAAACTGGAGGACGTGGCTTCATTATTTTGCGGGTAATAGTGTTTTTCAACACATGTTTCTCGACGAATCAGATTCAACTAATTGACAAGAAAGTATAATATTTGCAAATGTTTCCCTTGTACACGATTTGAACGAGGGCGTATCTCAGCGTATGTATAAACGGGTTCATCACATGACAATAAATTCATTGTTTAGTTATAAACGATCTACGTTATTTCACAGTGACGTCATAATTGGTCGTCAAATTCAATTTATACCGTTAAAGTTCGAAAAATTAATTCATGGGTGAACAACTATAGTTAGCTAATTTTTTTTTATAAATCAGTCAGAAATGTAAATATAAATAATGAACTATCATTTTTAATGATATCTAATTTCTAAGTGAGGACATATGAAATTATAGATGTACATGTTAGGAGACGTACAACCAGCAATATTCTTATCTCTAACAAGAAGAGTTACATTGATGATTTTTCGATACTTCTTTCAAAGATTTTTTTTATTGTTTAAAATGTAAAAGCTAACTCTTAAAGATGTTCCCAAAATCAGTATAGTAACAAAACTTAATAATATTTGTAAAAGTTTTCAAGACTTATCATTAACTGTTTAGTTGCATTTTCCCATTTTTCACCAAATTTTGCGAATTGGATTTCAAGAATTATATCGAACTGTATTATTACAATTTCCCACTTTTAACCAAATAGGCGGCTAGGATAAGGCTGTCCGTGCAATATCACAGTACACCAGCCGTAGTAACTTCTTTGAACTACCTAGATATGACGTCATAAATGCATATGGCTTCAAGTCACTGCAAACTTGAGCTGACATGAAAGTATCTTAACTTTTACATTCCTTTCATATGAAATAATAAATTTGTTTTTTACTTGTGCCAATGCCGATGCATTTTTTGTGCAACATATAGGAAAATTTATTTTTTCCGTCATGTGATCAACAAAGTCATATGGCATACTGTACATGTACACATGGATTACAAACTGAAATCAAAACCTAGCTCGAAATATTTCTATTGCATATCGGACAGCCTTAATATAGCTGCGTAAATTATTCAAATAAACAGATATCACTTCTTTAGTAAAAGTTGCACCATTTTAAGAAGAAATATATAAATTTTGAAGGAAAAAATAGTTTGTTGTTTATCTTTAAAGTTAAAATAATAATAATCAAATTAACTGCATGGAAAATCACCACAAAGTTAACCAAATTATCATGATAGCGTAAAGAGAAAATACTATTCCGTGTTGAAGTGGATGTCTTCATGGTAAAAAATATTGTCCGTCTGAAGGCAAAATTATTTCCATTTTTGTCTTGGAATAAAAAACTTAAAATCAAAATAATTCATTATCTATAATGCAATTATTTACACGAAATTGTTCATCTACGTTCCCAGCATCACTTGTTGATTTTGCTTATGATAGTTTAAACTAATTGGACTAGTCCACTGATGGGATAAACAGAAAGATAAAATAAGTAGTAAAACTTAACAAATACGTTGCTTGAGTGTAATCTACTCATATACGGTGTTATTATTATTTTTTGATAATATAAATAAAACTTCAGAGCTTGAGAATCGGGTTTCGAGTGTTGATACAAAAGTAATGAGACAACTGCTATAAAATCTCTAATAATACTATTTGTTAACAAATTTTTTACATACCGATTCTCCAATACATTTTCATTTTTGCATCAAAACTTCAATCAGATAAAAAAAAAATACTTTTTAAAATATAAAGATAAGCCAAACGTTAGGTTTGGTCTATTGCCGCATGGCACGAATGTTACTGACGTTGTTCTGACGTTTCTTTCGGCACCTATTTTCAGTTAATTCGCATATCTTTTTAAAAATCCCATGAGTTTCCTTTTAATAATCTTTACTGCCATTTTTCTTTGAAACGTCTCGTTTTGAGTTAATGTTTGAAATGATTTTATCACTGTCAAATGGTATTTCTACATTCTTTTTGCCTAGAACTTCGTTGCGGAAGAACTGAAAATGAGTGGAAACATCAAAATTAGGGAAGCATTATAATGACCTCGGTATATCCTTTCCGTGCTGCGACAATCGAGACCAGACATACATTGAAAAGTACTGCATATGTATGATTGAAATTTAAGGCAAACGTTTAAATAGATACAGGTATAAGTATATAAAACTTTGTTTTTAACATTCGATTATTAAACATTTAATAGTGGTTGTTACATTATTTTTGGATCAATCCTCCTTAAAAACAAACTTTATTTAAATGGAAGTTATAAATACCATTCAGAGGAACATTCCAAGGTAAAGATGCAAAATTTTACTCGTGAAATTAGGCGCGAAATGATTGTTTCACCTCTTTTCCCAGAAGATAAATGGACTGATCTAATAGTATAGAGACTCAAATGAAAGATTACACGTACATGTCCCTATAAGGGATAATCTGGAATAAACAATTGCATTCAAAAAGCTGAGGGAAGTAGATACATCCATATTTTGCATCAGTACTATAATTGTTTCTTCTGTGGACTGTTGTTGTTAATACGCAGGTAAGAAGTTCCGTTAAAAAAACAGTTTAGCAATGCTCTGGCGTCAGACAATTAATGGATGGCAGACATTCCTATGATCATGCATCACACATAATGTCCCATTAGAATGCACAGTACTGGTTCACGCGTGAACAAAATTATGTATATTGGTTTTTAAACTTTTAAATTCATTTAATTTTATTTAGAGAAAAAAGACGACATTTTGCAAAAATTTGAAGATTGGTTTCATCAGAAGCATAAAGAAATTAATATAAGACATCTATACATGGGAGATGTTTGCTCAAGTAGAGGAAAATTAAAAGAAGGGACAAGAGTCATTGTTTCCGTTATTGAGAGCGAGAAAGCCATTGAAAATGAAAAATACCAATGCGATGGGGAAAACTTCACTGTTGTTTATAAACTTTGGGGGGAAATTTCAGTCTCAGAAGAAACGAAGAAAGGTCGAAAGCTCGATTATGGTAAGATAAAGGATATCGCCAAATACCTGAAAGAGAAAGAAAAGTCAATGTTTAAGGAACACTCAAACCTGGAAATGGTCCATGCATCACCATTTCGAATGAAGACTATAGACGCAAAGAAAGAGATAATTTCTGAACCCTGCATAGCCATATATTGTTCTTACAAAGGTGTTGTACCCGTCGGTGAAAAAGAATTTCCTCCATTAATGGATGGATTCGCTACAGATATAAGGGAAGGTTTCTTTCATTTGCATGCAAACTACGATATTTGTGCAAACTCGAACGATCTGCTTGATCCATTACGAATGGGCGCAAGCATATCAAAATATCAAGGTAAGTGCAGTTGTTTTTCCCCTCTCTTCTTTGTTTATAATTTGAAGATAACTAAACATATTATTTATTTAGTCTTAAATTGAATATTTGTGATTTTATTTTGAATATTTCCGTGTTTAAAAATATACTTCTAAAGATATATGAAAAGAGTTACGTAAATTATTCCTCTTCATCCATCGATCCTTTGTTCAAATGTATCCTTACTACAAATTCTGAGTACCAAGATTATCGTTGATTAAGCTGTTTAGGAGTAAAATATGAGATGTATTTAAATCTTTGACATAAATCATGTTTCAGAAAGTGTTCTTTAATATATTTTAATGTGAAACACTTATTTCACAGACGCAATACAACAAGGAACTCTTGGTGGATTTGTTGAGTTGAACAATGGTGACGTTGGATTTTTGACCTGCGCTCACCTTTTTCATACTGCAGAAGAAATGCAGAAAAGTCCTTCTAATGTTCCATTTCCTATTGTGCAACCATCTGTATACCAAGAAGGATCACAGGAATGTGGAAATATATTGAAGTCAGCTTTTCCTTCCTCTACCATTGTAGACGGAGTCAGTGTCGATGCAACAGTTGTCAAATTAACCGAACGGGTTCCAAGCAGAGCACTGTTTGCAAGCCTGATGACGGCAAGATTAAAAAAACTTGGTATTATTTTATCCCTCTTGCAACATCAGTTTTGTAGACGTAGATAAAAAATTCCCCAAAAAATCACTTGCTTTTTTAAATAATTATACAGTTTTCTATTCTTAGTAGAGATTACTTTGCTATGAAACAAATCTGTGAAATAACAGGTTTCATTACATCGTTATATCTACAGTGGTTTAGAAGTGGTCAGTTATTAATTGATTTACTTTTTTTCCCGAAGAGTCTGATATTTCCCCCAAATGATAGAGTTTCCATTTTTACGCACGTTTTTAAGAAAAGGAAAATGGATTTCTTAGTTAGTTTCCATCTTCACAACTGATTTTTCTGAACGTGCTCCTTAAATAATTTCGAATTCTGTGAGATTGACTTTCTTTTTTCAGAAAATTAAATTTAGCTAATATTTTTTCTCTTAAATTAAAGAGGTTGAACATTACGTATTTACTTTTTGAAAAACACACTTTAAATGTACTTTTTTCCCACGGGGTCATAATACCGTAGAAAATCATTTTCATTAATCCGCTGGTAAAAAATTACGCTGATGTCTAGGATTCCCATTTTTGGTTCTTATTTTAAGTCTGCTGTGCTTAACAAATTTCAGCGAAATATCTGTGACCGCGTACACGGGGCAAATTAATTCCTCGCGGAAGAAGTAGGTTTACAGGAAATACAAGACTTACTGTCCAATAATTAAAATAAACTTTGAAGTAATTTCAAAACAATTATCAATCTAAATAAAAAAAAATCAAGTCACTAGAATTGTTTAAGGGGTCCAATGTTCTACAACAGGACATGGAAAAATATTTAAAATTTTCTTCTGAAAAAAGCTACTTTTAAGTGTTCTATTATAATGTTCAATAACTCTGTTTAAAAAAATTGTAAAATTATTTTCAGATAGAACCCTTTTTCATGAACTTTTTTTTAATTCAAATTTCTTTTATCACAAAATTGCATTTGATTATAGGATTTTCTAGAAGCAGGCTCCCACAAGTTTGTTGTGGTAGAATACGCTCTGGGGAAGAATCACAAGATCGTCCGACTGAGAAAATTTTGAAATGTGGCATGAAGTCTGGATTAACTCTTGGCGAAATTGAAATAGGCGAAACCTTTGGCAGACACCGAGGTATCGGAGTTTGGAATGGACGCTTTGAAACAATGTACAAGTCACAACTTACAATACGCGGTATAGATAATACACCTTTCTCTGTAGAAGGAGACTCCGGGGCTCTAGTATTTCAGTTTAATGATCCCAGTGATTTGACTTGTATAGGTATGATTGTTGCAGGGCATGGGAATTTATCATTTGCCACTCCAATAACATCTGTGCTTGAAGCAATGAGTGTGACACTCAAGGGTTTTTAATTCAAAGGAAAATGAAGAAAACACTTCATTGAAAAATACTGCGACTTGACTTGCTTTCCTGATATAAACAATGAACATGTAAATAAGACTTTAAAATATGCCAATCATTTTTAAGAAATAGCCTTTAATGGACAGAAGGAAAAGCCATTTCAGGTCAAAATCATTTAGCTTTAGTTTATTTTAATTTGTTTTTCACTTTTACATAATAAAAATGTCCTCATTAATCTGGTCTACTAGATAATAGAGAATCTTCGTCGAGAATTTACTCATGATAGCAAGAAGTTCAAGTCGTAAAAACGATGAATTTCATATACCTAGGATATATGAAATTCTGTGAACAATCACCTGACTTTATGAAGGCAGCTAAACGTACCCCTCAAGGTATAGTTATCATACTGTGATAGGCCCGTGCAGAATTGAATAGTCATGATTAAATCATTATTATCTTAGTTGATTTAATAACAAGAAGTACACTAGAGGAGTGATGAAATATTTAGAAACGCGAAAAGTGTTTTATTTCTCATGTTAAAATTTTTTTCTTGTGTAAAACAATTGTTCACAAATGAAAGGTCAAACCCTCTTTTAAGGGATAATAATGAGTGAAAATTTAATGATATTTCAAAAATCCTTTTCTCAAGAACCAATCGGTCAGAAAAGTTTAAAATTATGTGAAACTTCATTAGTAAGTGCAGATTTAACTTCATCAGAATCATGACCTTCAGGAGTAGGGGGGCACAATATGAGATCAAAGTTTTGTAATTTGGTAATGTAATCAATGTATAGTAAACGCTCTTATAACTAAGTGTCTGGGACGGACAATTTTGTTTCGTTATAAGTCGCGGCTAGGATAAGGCTGTCCGTAAAATATCAAACTATTCCATCTGTAGTAACTTCTCTTAACAACCTAGATATGACGTCATATTAGCATATGACGTCAAGTCACTGCACACTTGAGCTGACATGACGGGGAAAGTGTCATAAATAACTTTTATATTCTTTTCACATGGCATGTAAAGATTTTTAGTGTTGTGTTTGATTCAAGTGTCTGGATTGTTCTTAAAGCTTACGTGTGCTATTATGATGTTGAACATTTGCAATTTAATATCGTATTTCCTTTAACCTCTCTTATATACATATATTCGAACAATAACAAAAAAATTGAAAGTGAAACGCTCCCCCTTGCAAGTCCCTTGGGCAGAATAAGAATTTACAAGTCGTGTAAATATTTGACTGGCACAAGTGATTAATAAAGATAAATTAAAGATATTTTGAGGGAATCTACTAGAGAAGTATGTCCTCTAATTGAATTTTTCTGGGGGATTGTATGTAATTTATCCTATTTTGTATAAATTGCGATAAAGAGTGGTAAATTTCCTCTTGTATGTGGGTAAGTTGAATTTCTCATGGAATATTTTCTCAAGAAGTAAAATTCAGACTTGTCCCCATCACTTTATATGTAACAAAGATCACTACGAATTCAGTTATGTGACAAATTTTTCTCAATAATGTTGTTTTACACTTGTGTCTGTGCGATGTTTTTGCAATATTCAGGAATTTATAAGTGACCGGCACGTGATCAACAAAGTCATGTGACATCACAAAAATGCATTATTATAATACCTGATAACACTCTGATCACAAGTTGACTGCAAATTCATACATAGATTACAAATTGAAATAAACATTTAGTTCAAAATAAAATATATATTATAATGCATATTAAGCCCTCAGGACGGCCTTAACATAGCTGCGATGTAATTGCTCATATCAATTAAGTTTACAATATATTTTAAAGTCATGAGGAATGAAATTTGCTTCGCTGTAAGCCTCGATTTATTATAAGCGTTTTGCCTATAAGCATATTTTACTTTAATAGAAAAAAATTCTTCAAAAATCTTCTCAAGAACCACTGGGCAAAAAAAAAGTTGAATCTTATTTGACAATTTCATTTTATAATGTGGAAACAAATTTCTTCTTCTTTCAAAATTCGCCTTCTTCTACAGTTTTGATGCTGCAAGTAGACTATACTAGTCTACATATTGTTTTTGTCAGTTTTCTTCTTCAATCAAATTCTGTCCCAGCCGTAACTCGACAAGCCATTGACATTAAGACTTCAAACTTGGAACATGGAAAGGTGGTATGGAGGTGGAATTGAAGCAATCAAATGTTTTTGAACTTGTCCTTTTGATAAGATCAAGGTCAACCTTTGCATCAAAATATCGTCCAGGCTATAACCTGAGAACCCTTTGACATTAGGATTTTAAACTTGTAACATAGAAAGAACTTCAAGACATTTACACAAGATACACTGCAACAAAATTTTGACCTTGACTCCTTTCTTCATTCAAGGTCAAATTAGAAAAAAAACATCCCCAAACCATAACTTAAGAACCCTTTGACATTAAAACTTCAATCTTGGAACATGGAGAGCTGGTATGGAGAAATGGTGCATGCCAACATTTTTTTTACCTTAACCCATTTATAAAGACAAGGTCAATCTTTTACATGAAAATAGAATTCAGGGCATTATCTGAGAATCCTTTGACTTTATGAATTCAAATTTGGAGCATGGGTAGAAGACACTGACACCAGATTTGCTGCATTATTTTTTTTTACCTTGACCCTTTCTTCATTTAATGTCAAATTAAGAAAAAAGACAACCAGACCATAACTAATGAAATCTTTGACATTAAGACCTTAAACGTTATTGTTTACTCCCCCTTCATTTGACCCCTAGGGTGAAAATGAAAATTCCGAAACCTTATTGAACATTTACGGGAACCACCAATCATTTTCCAAAAGTTGATTAGGCTACTTTATAAAATGTAAGAGGAGTTCTGAAAACCAGGGTCTTTTTCTATAAAAATGTCATTTTTCCACCCTCATTTGACCCCCCAGGGTGAAAATGAAAATTCTGAAACCTTATTGCACATCTACATGACACCATCAATCATCTTCCAGAAGATGATTAGGTTACTGCATAAAATGTAAGAGGAGTTCTGGGAACCAGGCTTTTGTAGAAAAAAACGTCATTTTGTTTCCCCCGTTTTGCCCCCGGGGTAAAATTGAAAATTCCAAAACCTTATTTTAAATCTACAGGACAACACCTATCATATTCCAAAAGATTATTGGAAGTCTGCTTAAAATGTAGGCGTAGTTAGATTAAGAAGAAAGTGTGACAGACGGACGGAGGGACACGAGTAACAACGATATACCCGAACTTTTTCTAGAAAGTGCGGGTATAAATACAGGATAGTCTGTCCTGTGTGGAAAAGAAAGAGGCTTTCGGAAAGAGAGAAGCATCAAGAACAGGTGGTGGACCCTGTTCAAAAATGATTTTTAAGCCATGGGAGGTGACTGTGAGTATTTGGTAGTGGATAGAAAGCTTACTATAAAAATTAAGTAAAAGTGAAATGAGTAAATAAAGTTTATACACAGGATCAATTGAAATGTTCTGAGAACTTATCTTTCAATTTTCGCATTTAAAAAAAATATATCACAAAAGGAATAGATACAAGATTCTTATGTTTTTATGGAAATAATTTTAAGCTTGCTTACTAATGTACTTCGATACTTTACCACAAGAGATTATACATGGATTAGAAGGGGCAGCATGAACGAAATCAGATGCAGATCAATGTAATTCCACATTACTATAGTATACACACATTTACATTAGAAATCGCGGTATGATTTGATATTTCAGGGTTTAAAGGGTTAATTTTTTTTATGACACCATGAATCTTAAACATTTATTTTTCATATACTTAATGCATGTACAAAGAACTATATCTGTATGATAGAATTGTTGTATGATTGCAAATCTAGCTGTAGAATTTTGTAAGCATACTGAAATATTGCTCTTTTTTATATCTCATGTACAGGTCAACCAAAGGAGAATAACTTTGAATTGTCCCGGAACAACGGGGGGTTGCAGTGCGACATCTAAGTGTTTCAGGTCATTGGACTTAATAATACATTTTGTTTATGTAACTGGGTTTGCAGTCATTGTTGATTTTATAATCAAAATCTACATTTGTTGTGCCCCCCCCCCCCCTCCCACCATGAAAGAACTACGCACGCTAACTCTCGATTCCCGCCTACATTTTACACCCATTTAATTCAATACGAATGGCAATTTGGCCGGACTTTTTTTTGTTGAATGCAAGAACAGTTCAATGGTAATTGACTGATAATTTTAATTCCAGTGTTAAACAGTTAATTACCCCCTAATTCCAGCTATTTAAATAAGGGGGGTAGACGATATTTTTCATTGAAATCGGGCTTTAAAGCATCACCACATTTTAAATTATTCTTGGATATAAATAAATGTTCCTTGAATCTTTTCTTATGTTTTACTCATATAAAATTAAACATATATTATTAATAAAATACAATGTTTTAGTTGTAAACTCCTTTGAAATTGGTGAAAAAATAAGCATTTTTGTAGTTTTTTTGTCTGTAAACATATGTCCCCCCCCCCCCCCCGTGAAACACAAACAGCTTTGGCATGAATTTGTGAAATGACAGTCCATATTACCTGTAAAAAGGAATTTGTGTTTCACGGGGGGGGGGGGATGTTTTAAAAATATTTTCCGTTTTCCGTTGATTTCTATAGTGAAAAACACAAGTTTTACCAAAATTATAGAGTTATCTCTCTTTGTTTTCCCAAAGAAGTAATGTTTTTTGAAAATTCATAAAAAATATCTATATACATATGAAAAATCATTCAAATGTGTTAACTTTTGAAAATTGCTTTGGAGGTAGGCGGGAGAACAATACTATCGTTCGCAGTTCTTTCCCTTTCCATCTATCATGGTTTATTATTCCTTCATTCCATCATTTAGTTTTTTTAGTATTTAGTTAAATATGAAATTAGGAAGGGGGTCTTAATGTCACACTGACACATTTAGCTTCAACAGGAATAACTTTATGAATTATACGTTTCTTTTCCACTATTCGCATGGAAAATATTTATCTTTTTGATAAAAATTGAAAAGTTACATATCATTGGCATTATCCTTATATATGAATTTATGAAAGATACATTTAATTTTAATCGCATATGCTATCTAATATATAACATCATGATTTGGAAATTTTAGAATGTGTAGTGGACATACATGTAACTTCTGAAGCGCCGTCAACTCCATGTACAGGTATGTATGTATGTATACTTGATATCTGAATCCGACACTAATTCATTCATTATTAAATGATGCTACAACTATTTATTTAATTATCAGCATTTGCATATAGCAGTTAATTGAATATATATACGATAATAAGATAAACCACCGAGGATTGTGGTTGGATATTTAATCAAGGGTTTAGGGGGATTTACCCCGGGTTGTATTTCATACACCCTTCGCCCTTCGGCCAAGAGATAAAGAATTTATTTCCTATGTACCAAATAAATTCTTTGTAATCATAAGTCCAATCAATTCTGCTTCAAACTATCGATAAGATTTACTCCGTACTACAATGCATCGTGATATCATGTTATCTGCTTTTTTTCATAGAGAAGCTATGCATTGTAATGTCACGTTATTTAACCCCGGCTTAAGCCGGATGTACGGAAATTTATACCCGGGTTGCTATACAATCAAATATCGTGTTATAAGCTGGATAGGAAATAAGATTTTTTATCCAATCAGTTTTATCCCAAAGCCTTAGCGCGTTGATACAAATGATACATTAGTGTAAGCAAAAATAAGTTTGTTTTCACTTTCTTTACTTTCCCTTATATTTAGCTCTAACCAGACTTTTCAGCTGTTCCCAGATTTATAAAAATTCAAACTTTAAATTTAAATCATGGAAATGCTTTTAAGCACTATATTCTTTTGTCATTAGTGTTACTTGTATTTTTGTTTAAAGACGTAAAAAAATGCCCACATGCTACCCAATTTCTAATACAGTTTACTGGCAGGAAAATTTTATAGAAAGATCTTTCACATCTGTTTTCATTTTTTTTCAGCCTTTCCATCACAGGCATGCAAGAAAAAAAAAAAAGAATCTGGAATCAGTAGGAAAGAGGAGGACTGAAGACTATGGTAATAGTTAGCAAAAATATATCCAGCACACATAAATCATAAAAACAAAGCATCAAAATTCAACCTTGTGAATATTCTAGTTACTTAAATTCATGACATGAAAATTCTGAAATAATATATTTACATATATATAGCATTAATTGAAATAGAATAAAACTAAGTACAACTACCACAATTTGTAGGGGAAAAAAGGTCTCAATTTTACGAGTTTCAACTGGTAAACCTTTTTAGTGCTGACATCAGTCTAATGGACTTATTATAATGTTGTTATATTACCTGAACTGGTTTTTAACATGCCCTTTTTGCAGATAATGGCATTAAAGAACTTGTCGATTTGAAAAAGAAAAGATTGGAAGTTGAGGAAAGGAAGGCTCAAGCACTGGAAAAAGTTGTAGCAATATTGGAGGATTGACAGAATTTAGAATCGGGATTGTCAGTTCCTTCAGTTTTCATTTTTAGCTCACCTTAACTGATGGCCCAAATCAGCTTTTCTGATCAAAATGTGTCTTTTGTCTGTCGTTGCTATAGTTGTTGTTATTGTCGTCATTTACGTTTTACATTCTCATCTTCTTCTCTAGAACCACTGGGACAATTTCAGCCAAGTTTGAGAAATAGCATCCTTAGGTAAAAGGGATTCAAATTTGTAAAAATGAAGGGCCACACCCTTTTCAAAGGGGAGATAATTAAGATTCAAAATTGTTCAAATCATAACCCCGGGGATAGGGGATAGGGCCAGGCCACAACAGGGTGTCAAAGTTTAGCATAAGAATATATAGGAAATATCTTTTAAAAAATTCTTCTCAAGAACAGCGAGGCCGTGATTAAAAATATTGGTATTGAAGCATCCTCAGGTATTGTAGATTCAAATTTATTCAAATCCTGACCCCCTATCAGGGTGGGGCCACAATGGGCAGTTACAGTTTTACATAGGAACTTTTCAAACTGAATGATTTTTGCTTTTTCTTAGCCAATATGCTCAGGTGAGCAATGTGGCCTGTAGGCCTCTTGTTAACTTCTTAGTCATCAACATTGATTACACTCTGTATATTTTGCCTAAATAGAAAAACACTTCTCTGTAAAACAATGATCAAAAAGTTGATAAATGGTTACATTGTTTTTCTCTTCTAGGGTACCAAATACTGATGTGAAAATAGACAAAATAATATTCAAAGATTATTTATTGTAACTTTTAAAATATTAAATTCAAAGGCAAAATACAGCGAGTTCTTCATTATTTCACTTTGTCCTCCTTTCTACAAAGTAAAACAAATTTTGCTATGAAATAAAAGTTACTTGAACTAGAAAATAACCATCAATGGCAAGTAAATTTTTTGCACTTACAGTGCTAAGTTATATCCCGGACAGTTTAAGGAGGCTCTAAATACCAAGGAAATTGTGTTTTGGATTTCAAAGAAATATGCATGTATCATCTAAAGGTGTCCATGAATACTGAATTTATCTAGTGGGTACCTGTCATTTCCAGAAATTATGTTAATAGGTAATGAAGTGATAGTGAAAGAAATTACTGCTGTTTACTTACATTTGTAAAATACCTGCGAATAATGCATTCATTTGCCTTATATTACTGTGTAGTCTAATTTACTAAAATAATACTTAAATCTAAATCAATTGGTGATATTCACTGTTTATTTTTGTTTAATCCACATTAATCTATGGGCAGATCACTTTAACTGCATAAAACTAACAGGGAATTAGAACTCTTTTGTGTGCAGTGTTTAGAGCCTCCTTAAATGTTAACTGTTATCAAATTTACTTACAATCTTGATGCAATGTGTTGTCTCAGGTCTCTGGCTGACCGCAGAGGTGCTCCTCCGTAAAGATAGTTGTTGTGTTGTAATACAACAGGACCACCTTGTTGTTAGGGGATTCTCTCCTCAATTGCCTTGTTATGAAGTCTGCAACATGTGTCAATGACAAGTGCACATTTG